>NW_026783021.1:0-115686 GCF_031769215.1 Ylistrum balloti
TATGCGGTAAAAGATGAACTGTCCCAGATAGGGTACCTGCTGTTACGTGGAACACGATTGGTTATTCCAGCAGTGTTACGAACAGAATGTATTAAATTAGCTCACCAGGGACACCTTGGTATTGTCGCTACAAAGCAACAGCTACGAACTAAAGTGTGGTGGCCAACTTTAGATAAGGACGTAGAGGCTTATGTCAAGTCATGTCATGGCTGTCAAGTGGTAAGTTCATTGCCACGGCCCGAGCCCATATCGCCGACCCCTATGCCATCAGGACCATGGCAGGATCTCTCGATAGACCTGCTAGGACCTTTACCGTCAGGACACTACGTGTTTGTTGTAATAGACTATTACAGCAGATATTATGAAGTGGACATTACAAAGGATATATCTAGTGAAAGGATGATTGATGCACTTGAGAACATGTTTGCACGTTATGGACTTCCGGTATCGATTACATCAGATAACGGTCCTCAGTTTGTGTCGGCCTTGTTCGAGGAATTTCTATGTGATAATGGAATTCATCACAGACGTGTTACTCCGCTCCACCCAGCAGCAAATGGAGAGGTGGAACGACAGAACAGATCTATCATGAAACGAATACGTATTGCTCATGCTGAATCACGTGACTGGAAGAAAGATTTGAGAACTTATCTTTTGGCATACAGGGGCACGCCCCATGCTGTAACAGGTGTTTCTCCAGCAGAGTTAATGTTTGGGCGTAAATTGAGGAATAAAGTACCTCAACTTGATGTTCATCGGAATGAAACCATCGAAGAAGGAGTTCGTGATAGAGACTGGTTTGCAAAAGTCAAAAACAAACTTTACATTGATGAAAAACGTGGTGCAAAAGAATCAGATCTAGTTGAAGGAGATCAGGTGTTAGTTAAACAGTCGAGGAACAATAAGCTAAGTTCTCCATTCAACCCAACTCCGTTTAAACTCCAAAGGAAAGTTGGAAATCAGTGTACTCTTGTTTCTCCTGAGGGAGTTGAGTATAAGCGTAACAGTACACATGTAAAAAAGTACGTTCAGAGTCCAGAGTCTCTGGTAGAGAGCAAATCTACAACTGCTACTTCTGAAAGTGAAAGTTTGACCATGTCTGACAACAATGTATCGAAGCAGGACAAAGCCGATGACGATGTCATGCATAGGTCTACTAATGATGGAATGGAATCAAACTTGTCACATCAGGTGGAGATCCCGCGATCAAGACCAGTGCGCGAGAAAACTAAGCCTAAGCGGTTTGATGATTTTGAAATGACATAACTTTGTGTGAAAGTGAAGTTTTGCATAGTTGGATTACAGTGACATTGTGATTCAAGTGTAGTTTAATTTTCAAGTCCTAAGTAAGGAATGTTTTACAGGAACTGAGTTTTAAATTTTAACAGTTAGTGTGTTACATGGACTTGAATACAGTGAAAATTTAGTATTCTCCATGAACTGTGTTAATTTGGAAATTTTGAGTTTAAATTTAAATTGATACAAGTTGTCTGATCATATCAAATAGAACTTTGAAGATTTTTGAAAGGCAATAATATTCATTGTAATAGTGACAGTCTTAAGAGGGGAGAAGATGTAGTGTTTAGATGTAGAGTAATGGGAAATAACTCTGATTGTCTTATGTGTGGAGTTATCGTTCTTGTGAAACATCCGGGCATTATTATTAAAACAGGCGGCCATTGAACGAGACCAGTTTTGTGTGTTATGATTCAATTCGGGCTCTGATTCAATTCGACACGACAATAATGTAACAATGTTGTATTTTGTATGTTTCAGTCTTCACGTTTACATGGAATAAAATCAATCAACCAACACGTACATCTTTGTGTCGTACAGTTACAGGGGTTTCCCACCTTATTTGAAGGGACGATTTTTTACCTGTGTTTTATAAGACTCTAATCTATCAAAATATGTGAAAAAAACATTAGTTGCAATTTTTTTGAGGTTTGGCTAAATCGGGGCTAAATTGACTAGCCTAATACTCTGTTCTACCGTATTTAGTTGATGTCGGCTTATATTTTGCAGTAGTGATACTTCACTATTTTTTGTATATATTGGCTGCTGTAGTATAGTAAGATATTAGCTACCATAAAATTCATACAGGGACTCAAGTTTTTAACTTGGTGACGGACACCACACCCCTGCTCGGCACGTTACAGTACATATTTACAGAAATGAACTATAAAAATTACAAAGTTAATCAAATATAAAATATAACAGCTGCGGACGAAATGGTTTTATTTGAATTACAGTTTTTAGCGACAATTCGACCGAATGTTCGACGACAAGACCAGCTCTTCGAAGAGTCATCAACACTGATATTAACAGCAAAATCTTACAGATTTTTAATCGTTGATGTTTTCATATTCAAAGACTTAAAAGGGAAAGGCACTGCCCATGTCGTGGAACGCCGAAAAGTTCACATAATCCCCTAGTGGTTTAAGACATTTCGACCAAAACAACTGGTTATTGTTATTTGTCATGTGTTGCCTGGGTAAGGGGTGATCGAGAGGCACACAATGTCACCTGAAAAACAGGAGAACACGCCGTGTCAGTTCACACGTTTTTAATGGCAACTCAGAACGAAGCATGTCACATGATTTACACAATACTTAAACATTACAGGAATATACATCACATAACATAGTAGTTCATATTTGGGGAATCCGGGTCAGTTCGCCCAGAATTCCGTTTCGCCCAGTGTATGTTTCGCTCTATGTATCATTCGCCCCGGGTTGTTTCGCCCAGATTTTTTAAAAAATGAACTAAAATCAAAATTCTTATGTGCACTGTATACTCCCTGAAAATTACTTTTAATCCATTTTAACTTGCACTACGACGATAAAATCATGGCTTCCTGTGTAATGAACATCACTTGATAATGAGAGTTACTCCCCTTTGAACCACAACGTGAATAACGTTAAATTTACACTTTTTCCTCCTAAGATTACAGCTACTTTATATGGCATTATTTCCTTTTTTCCTGCAGTAGTACCATACAGAATTATTTTTTAAAAAAAACTCTGCTGTATTTTGAAAATGAAGAAGAAACAAAAAAAAGTTTAATATGTACACATGATTTATTTCAAATTCATAATAAAATTAATTAAACATAACAGTAAACTTACATATTGTAGTATTTTACCAGCCATTAGCTTCTACGCAAATGTCCACCCTCTGCGGTAAAAACAAATCTGTTGAGTTTCGTCTGTTTCGACCTCTTTTTATTTCTGCACGTGTATCTCTATATTTCACAAAGAGGCTATTCTCTGTCACTCACACGCTTGCACACATACACACACATAACCAAACATACAACACTCCTCCCCTTTTTCTGAACAGAGTCATCCCATTTCACATGCATTACAACAGTACAGTTCCATTTGCTCTGCTTTGGTGGCATCTATTCCAACACAACTGCCATGGAACCATTTGAAACAGAAGTCACATTGGATCATTAAGGTCCCATCATCTGGTTTCTCACACACACAATAAACCTCTTCCACCTGGTCCTCCTGACTGTTTTGTAGATTTTTGATCCACTGTGGTAACTTCCGATCATTACAGATTTTCAGTCGATCATGATTAACCGCTTTTCTGATCTTGTCCATTTGAACTTCATACACATAAGGTGAGAAACGTTTCAGAATGACCCCGGGGCCTTTCCAAACATCTTTCAGTTTTGGGTTTTGTCCAGGAAGAGAAGCATTGTCAAATAAAAAGACAATATCTCCGACTTTAAACTGCGTCTGATGAACTCGAAGGTCATAATCCCTTTTCATCCTCTTTTGTGTGGTAACAAGAGTTTTTCTTGCAAGCTCATTTGCTGTCTGAATTGCCTCCACCAAGTTTTCCACATATGTATCAGAGTTGTTTGCCTTTCCATCGGAGGGAACGCGATACAACAGGTCAACTGGTTGATTAGTCTCTCGGCCCAGCATCATGTAGTTTGCTGTGTAGCCAGTCTGACGATTCACAGAGCATCTTAATGCTCCGGCTACTTGTGGTAAGTACACATCCCACTCGTCCTGAGATTTTATGAAACACCGGATAGCATTCATAATGGTGCGATTATATCGTTCGACCTGCCCGTTTGCAGATGGCCTATAGGCTGTGGTTCTGGTTTTATAGATTTGTAGAACTTGACACAGTGCCTTAAACAAACGGCTTTCAAAGTTCCGCCCTTGGTCCGTGTGAATTTGGAAAGGATATCCAAATCTGGCAAAGAATTCATTTACAGCCGCTCTTGCTGTAACCTCAGCGGTTTGTGTAGGCAAAGGAACACATTCGACCCACTTTGTGAATTGATCAACCATGACCAATATATATTCATTTCCTCTCTTTGTACATGGTAGTGGGCCCATAAAGTCTAGATGGACTCTTTCCATGGGTTCACCAGACTGAAAGAGGGTCAGTGGGCATCGTGCTTTCCGACTAGGCTTTTTCTTCGTATTGCACACAGTGCAGCTCTTTACAAACATCTGTACATCCCGGGACAACCCATACCAATGAAACCTCTGTCGCACCATGTGTTCTGTACGATTTATCCCTTGATGTGCACTTGCAGGGTTATCATGACACATTGAGATCACCTCTTCCCTCATACTTAAAGGTACTACTAAGAAGTCCACCTCACCCACACTGTCTTGGTTGTCTTGTGGATCTCTTCTCCGCAATACACCCTGTTCGTCCAGGAAATACATTTCTCTATTAATCCAATAATATTTTGTAGCTCTATTTGATCCAAAAAGTTCTCCTTCGTCTACAGTTTGTCCAGTCTTCAACCAATCTAGAATCACTTGCAGATCTGGGTCTTTTTCCTGAGCAGCTTGGATTTGTGGTTTAGAATACTGTAAGGAATATGTGTTCAAGGTATTTACACTCTCCTCTTAGTGTTCTTCCCTGGAAGTTAAGAGATTAATTCCTGCAGTTGATACCTCTACAGTAACGAGTCCGTTGTCCACTTGAGCATCTTCTCGCTCGTATCCCAGACGATTCACTCCTTGTGCACTTGGGAGGTTACTCAGAGAAACTGCTTCATCGACGTCTGATATAAAACGATGCCAGTGTTCATGGGCGCGCATGCAATATGAACAACCTCCACAGGGTAAGCTGGTTGGATCCAGGCCATGCTTAAAGCTGTCACATTGGTCCTTTTCTAAGTTGCGCGAAAGACTATCTGCATTAAGATGATCTTTCCCCTTTCGGTACATAATAGTCAGGTCATATTGGCTCAATTCCTCAAGCCATCTAGCCAGTTGTCCTTGAGGATTTTTAAAGTTCAGCAACCAGACTAAACTATTGTGGTCAGTTCGAACTACAAATTTGCGTCCTAACAAGTAGTGTCTGAATTGTCTTATACACCGAATCACAGCAAGAAGTTCTTTGCGGGTAGTGCAGTAGCGTTGTTGTTCAGGAGTAAGTGCAAAACTAGCATAAGACACAGTTCGTTCCTTTCCCTCTTGAACTTGGCAAAGTTCACAACCAATGGCAAAATCTGATGCGTCCGTGTCCAGGATGAAAAGATCATTGCTATTGGGAATTGTCAAAACTGGCGGTGAAATTAGCAGAGATTTCAGCTTCGAAAAAGCTTGCTCTTGTTCCTCATCCCACCGGAAGTGGTTTTTCCCAGTCAACTGATACAGAGGGACTGCGATTCTGGAAAATTCCGGAATAAATGAACGATGATAGTTAGCAAATCCCAGGAACTGTTCTACCTCTTTTGACGATTCCGGTGTCAGCCATTCTTTTATCTTTTCCACATGTTTCTCACTTGGGGCAATTCCATTGTCACTGATTGTTCTGCCTAAGAATTCAACCTTCTTCTTGAAGAATTCACATTTAGCAGGTTTTAGTTTTAACTGAAATGCCCTGAAACGTTCAAACACTGCTGCTAGGTTTTGAAGATGATCTGTAAATGTTCGACCCAGAACTAAAACATCATCTAGAAAAGCCAAGACAATGTTCCAGGTTAATCCCCTAAGAACCAGATTCATCACTCTGGCATATGTTGCTGGGGCATTACAGAGTCCAAATCCCATCTTCACAAATTGGAATAACCCGTATTTCGTTGTAAATGCGGTTTTGTCCCTATCAGCCTTCCGTAATGGGACTTGCCAATATGCCGAGTTGGCATCAAGTTTGGAAAACCAGACATTATCTGCAAGTGCATCAAGACATTCCTCTATGAGAGGAAGCGGAAATACGTCCTTGGTGGTGACTGAATTGAGGCCTCGATAGTCTATACACCATCGGACTCCATCTCGTTTACGGATTAACACAGGTGCCAATGCCCATTCTGAAGTGGAAGGTTCGATGACCCCTGCATCAAGCATTTTTTGTAAATGTAACTCCTCTTCATTGGAGAAACATGCTGGGGTTCTGCGAAATCGTTGTTTGATGGGTCTTGCTGATCCAGTGTCTATACTGTGTTCTAGGGCGCTAAAGTTACCTAAATCAAAGTCGTTCTTTGCAAAGACATCAGAATGATCCAGGACAAGCTTAGTAAACTGGTTCAACTCATCACCAGAGAGCCTTCCCTTGGCATCATCAAGAAGACACTGCACATGTTCAGGGAGTATGTCCGGTGTCTCATCTGCACATTGCAAATTATTCACAAATATTGGGTCACCATCTTGTTCCATAATCTCTGTGGCTTCACTCACAATAGCCATTTCTGTATTCCTCTTCAGGACTATATTTTGGTTAGTTACATTTACACAATACAGCTTAATATGGGAACTTGTATTGTATACTGATCTTGGAACCAGTAACCCGTTGTCTATAGTAGGTTCTACAACCACACTAGATCCATCCACCGCTCCAGAAAGCCGACAAGCTACCCTCGCCACACTGTTTGGGGGAACCACAACCCGCTTCTGTACATACACCTTGGTATCTGGATTAACTTGGAATTCCTTTCCAGTAGTTACATGAAGAATTTCTCCACGTAGGCGCATTGTCAAAGACTCTCCAGAAATGTCCAGTTGGGCATTGTTAGCTTTTAAGAAATCCAGACCAAGTAAAACATCATCTTCTATTGGTCCAACAAACAGATTTCCACTGTAGCCTTTTGACCCTAAAGTCAGCGTTATTGGTCCGATCACAAAACTCTCAATAGGCTGATTTTTTCCCGCAGCATTCAGTGTTACATGTCTGAGGATCGGTGGTGGGTCCTTAAGCTTTTTATAAACCTCATCTGAGATTATGGATATCTCTGCTCCAGTATCTACCACAGCTCTTGTTTCAAAACCGTCAACTACAATGGGTATCTGAAACATTGACGTTGAGCGAAGACGATCAACCACACCGGCTTCCAACTCTAAGGGCCATTTGTCTTTTTCATTATCTGTCTTGGCCATATTCTCTGTAGTTTCAACATCTCTATCCACAGTTTCGTGTGATGCTAGCTCATTGAGATTAGTGACCATTTCCTTGTCACAAACAAGGCCATTTTGGTTACCTAAGGTCGGGATTCGGCCTAGTTGTCCGACCTGGTGAAGTTTAACTGCTCACTGTCTTTTACATCAAGATCCTCGTGGAGATCTTCAGATGCCTCTAAGACTTGCACAGCTTTCTTATCATCAGCTTTGGTAGGACATTTTGTCTTAAAGTGACCCTTCTCACCACATCCGTAACACCCTAATATCTGAACTAGGGATAGGGCTTGACATATCGGTAGATAAAGAGACAAACAAAACAATAGAAATGACCCCTACAAAAACACACACAAACTCACCTACAACAACTACGCACACAGACAAAAGACCCATAACGGAAGATATGACACCTGACACCAACACAATGGAAGATCAAGCCATAACCAAACCTCCTACACCGCCAGCGACGCTCAAAACTACTCCCACACAATTACACCCTATAACAACGCCACAAAAATCACACTCCGCCGCAGCAGTCACACCTCCTAAAACACATGACACAACTATTAAATCTCCAGCCATAGCATCTACACAATCCACACCAAAATCTCCTACCAACATACCACTCTCACCTCAAAACACAATTAGGAAAAATGAAAAAAACATCACAGGAAACAAAACACCCAACCAGAATATCAACCAGATCAAAAAGACAACTTAATTACAAATATTAACCAATCAACCATCCTCTACCCCACCACACATAGCAAGCCATAACAATGACAGAACAAACCAAAAAAAAAATCCACGGCCGCCCTATCTGTACTCAGTTGGAACGCCCGCGGACTTCGCAGTAACCTACACAATTTAAAACACCTGCTATCCGACAACCCCAACATTGACATTATTCATATTCAGGAAACAAAAATCAAACCTTCCAGAAACCACCCCAAGATAGCAGGATACTATGAACCACTAATAAAACACACCAAAACAACAGGACTAGCAACTTACATCAAAAACAACATAGCATACAAACAAATAAAAACACCAGATATAGCAGACAACATTGGACTCATGGGCGCTGAAATACACAGCAACAACAAAATTGTTGCCTTTTTTAACATATATATAGGCCCCGGCTTCACAATAGAAAATCACCATCTTGAAGCCCTTTCGGAAACCATCACAAAATACAATAACTACGTCATATCAGGAGACTTCAACAGTCATAATATAATTTGGGGTAGCAAAAGTACAAATAAAAGAGGTGACACAATATTAGATTGGATTAACGAAAACGATATGATCATACTAAATGATCCTGATTCGGCCACACGAATAGACCCAGCTACGGGTAACAAATCACACATCACCGGAAATTGCTACCACTTACTCCTCCTGGTTCACAAACGTCACCTAGGGTCAAATCCCCATACATACCACATTCACTTTCAAACCAATTAGAAACACCATCAGCTTCCCACCAAAATGGCAATTTCAAAAAACTGACTGGACCTCGTTCAAAAAACACTGTACAAAAATAACACTCAAATCAATAGAAGACAAAAACATAGACACATACACCAAAAATCTCACAGATACACTAGTGTCAACTGCAAAATTATACATCCCACAAACATCGGGGAAACCACAAAACAGAAAACACAACCCCTGGTGGAATGATTCATGCACAACACACAAAAAAATAAAACGCAGGTGGGAGGAGATCGTTAAGAAGAATCCCACCATACAAAACATAAAAAACTACAAAACAGCAAGAAACAAATACAACAAAATATGCAATCAGCAAAAAAACAAACACTGGCAGGAGTTCTGCAACTCACTAAACAATAACAGTAATAACAAAGACATTTGGTCAAAAATTAGATCCATAAAAGGAAATCCCCCTAGCGCCATGCCCATATTAGGAAAACAGGCAGAGGGCAGGACTAACGCCGAAAAGGCAAACATTTTGGCCAACCACTTCAAAAACACAAGCAGCAACGATAATTGTACAAAAACATTCCTAGAAAACAAAAAACAAAAATCCCCGGATATCATTGCTGCTATCTCCGACCCTGGATCCAACACCTCTGATCTCAACATCCCGTTCACATTAACCGAATACCGTAGGGCCCTTAAACAAAAAAAGAGCACGTCGCCAGGTATAGATCAGTTATCCTATATCATACTACAAAATTGCCCAAAAAACATAGACAACATCATTATGAGCTATATAAACTATATTTGGCAATCCGGCTCATACCCCTCATCCTGGAATAAAGCAGAAATTATCCCCCTACATAAACCTGGAAAGAACAAAGAAGATCCGGCCTCATATAGACCAATAGCCCTAACCTCACACCTATGTAAAACCCTAGAAACCATGATAAACAATAGACTCAAACACTACCTTTCCAGTAACAAACTAATTAGCGAAAACCAGAGTGGCTTCCGGAACCGAAGGTCAACCCTCGATTCCCTAATTAGAATATCATCGGAAATCAAAAACGCACTAAGCAAGAATAGGCATACTCTGGCTGTTTTCCTAGATCTAGAAAAAGCATACGACCTTATTTGGCACGAAGGTCTATTGCTCTCCCTTAAGGAAATAGGTATTACAGGAAATATCTTTAGGTTTATATCAAATTTTTTACAAAATAGGTCCATAACAGTCAGAGTAAATAATTCCCACTCAGAAGAACAACCCCTAGAAAATGGTGTCCCACAAGGTAGTGTTATATCCCCAACCCTTTTTAATATCTACCTAAATAAATTAGATAAAAAGTTAGAAGAGGTTAGACTACATAAAAGAATAGGATCGGTAGGACAATTTGCAGACGATACCAGTGTTTGGCACTCAGACAACACCATAAAACACACATGCACAACAGTACAAAGAACACTAAATACAATACAAGAATGGGCCGATGTATGGGGCTTTAAAATTTCAAAAACAAAAACAGTAGCCATGCTTTTTTCTAGACGTCAAAGAGAACCAGAATTATATTTAGGCAAATCAAAAATAAAATTCGTCAACCAGACGAAATACCTAGGAATGATATTCGATCGGAAACTGACTTGGATTCCTCATATAAAATCAATCACAAGCAGATGTCAAAAAAGTATAAACACTCTAACTTTTATAACAGGAAACACTTGGGGTACCAATAAAAAACATTTACTCAAATTATACAGGGTACTCATTAGATCAATAATAGACTACGGTTCCCAGGTATACGACTCAGCCTCAGACAACGCCCTACACGCACTAGAAAGAATACAATACAAAGCACTTAGGGTAGCTCTAGGTGCAACCAAAAATACACCTACCGTCAGCCTCTTAGCGGAGGCTGGCGAACAACCACTACAATTACGACGCAATACACTCACCCTCAAATACTGGGCTAGGACACAAGGACATGGCACACAATTTCCACCCAACAAGCTAATAACACAGGCAAAACACACAACATTCAAGAAAACAAAACAACACAAACCCCCATACAATCACAAAATACACTCTCTCCTATCAGAACATAACTTAAACAACATTAAAATAACACAATTTCACACAAATCCAACTCCGCCCTGGAAACTAGTAGCACCCAAAACAAGTACAGACATCCTACATAGTACGGACAAAAAAGAGAATCCTATCGCTGCAAAAAATATAGCACTGTCCATTATACACGACAAATACAAGAACCGCATTCAAATATACACTGATGGATCAAAAAACCAAACAACAGATAGAGTAGGTCTAGGTATTTACGCACCCGAACTAGGTATAGAACTTTCCATCAGAGTAACGGACAAGTGCTCAGTATATACAAGCGAACTTATAGCGATAGGATTAGCACTTAGGATTGTAGATGAAACAAAACCTCCGGGCGGAGCAGTCATACTAACAGACAGTCTATCATCATTACAATCGATAGAATCCGGCCACAGCACTAGAATAACGGAAATACATTCCATCACAAACACACTGCAATCCCTACATACACAGAACATACATACAACCATTGAATACATACCAGCTCACGTGGACATCCCAGGGAACGATATGGCCGACTCCCTCGCCAAAAAGGCACTAGACAACCAAACGATCTTATGCAACACCACTTATTCTAAAGAGGAAGTCTACTCAATGATAAAAAAATCAGTAGACAAATCCTGGGCTGATACCTGGCTCCAAGTCAGTCCCACAAACTATCTTAGAAATGTAATTGACAAACCAATCAATAAAATTGAACTTTTCGGATCATCACAAAAAGAAGATAGGATTATTACTAGATTACGTTTAGGCCACACCAAATTAAATGAAAATATCAGCAAAATGAATAGACACTTATCGTCTAAATGTCGGAACTGCGATAACGCAGAAACAGTAGACCATATATTCCTACGATGCCAAAAACATACGCAAGCACGCAAAACGCTGCTCCACAATCTTCGCAAAATAAATATAACACCAACACACATACACACATTACTAAGACCTAGCCCAGTAGCACACAAAATTCACAAATACCTAATACAATATCTCACAAACACAGAATACATAGACAATATATAGACAATACATAGACACACTGGCATAAGGGAGGCAACTCCCAAATAATCATCATACATTATGAACTCAAGTCCAGTATAGACACACACAAATAGGTACCACTTGTAGGTCATACAAACACTGCGTACGTATTCCGACTACACAGTGTAAGTATTTGTCACCTACCTGTGTCCAAAGGGCGTTTGGTAACCTATGTTAGGTAGGGACTAGGGATACACAAACCTATGGATTCATCCTACAGGGAAGTGTATCCTACACTGGACTGAAGTTCATAACTTGAAACCTCCGCTCCCATACGCAAACAAACAACAAGCATAACACATAACGCACTCACACTCAGAATACCTATCATCAAAGCTCCGCAACAAAATCAACCATTCCACAAACTCCTCGCAACAACACACACCACTCAGCAGACCCCATGAACTCAAATCCAGTTTAGATACACAAAATAGGTACCACTTGTAGGTCATACAAACACTGTATACGAATTCCGTATACACAGTGTAAGTATTCGTCACCTACCTGTGTCCAAAGTGCGTTTGGTAACCTATGTTAGGTAGGGAATTTTTATTAAACACACATCACTACACCCCAATTAAGATAATCTCATCCTAAACTCATACACAACAACAAGTCCCCCCTGTATCCAGAAGTCCCCCTGTTCTTATCTCCCCCGCAGTAACTCTCAACCTTTTCGCTCCAATAGCACTCTATTTAAAAAAAAAAAAAAAAATTATTTAAAAAAAAAAAAAAAAAAAAATCTCCCCCCACTAGCCCTCTACCACTCTCCTCACTACCACCACCCCTCTCCCCCTCATTAACCTTCAACCTCTATGCACATACCACAATCATGCCTCTACCCTCCTATAATCATTCAAAAAAAAAAAAAAAGAAAGAAAAAAGTGTTACTGGCTAAATATCCATTCATATGTTGAAATCGGCGGTTGGGTCAAAGAAAGGGAAGAGGGGGAAGGGATGAAGAAAATAAAGAAGAGGGAGAGAGAGAAAAGGAAGGGGAAAGTAAGGATAAAAGGAAAAGGAAGGAAAAGAAATGGAAGGTTTAATAGAAGGAAAGGGAAAGAACGGGAAAGGGAACGGAGAAGAGGAAAACCGTACAGAGAGATTGGGCGTCCTCGACCAGGTGCGAGCGTTAGCCATATATGGTCTATATAACCATATATGGAAAGTTAAGTACACATATCCAATGGGGGTGTCCCCACCAACGTCCGAGCAATAATCGGGGTTCGATCCCACTCAATGACGGGTTTTTTTTTTTCCCCCCAGAAAACATGATGTAATTGGAACTGAGCCAGCACGGTTTTTTTTTTTTCTCTTTTCTCTCTACTCACTCCTCCCCTACACCTCTCCTATGACCACAACACCCCAACCCTAACTAACATCAGCACAATAGGCACTGTAGACACGAGTCGTGAAGAACTGCTACCGACCATAGAGGAAGGATATGATAGGCACAGAAAGAAAAAAGACATTACGTAAAGTAGCACAGTTAAAAGGAGAAAGTAAAGATCAGAGCAAAAGCAAGGACTCATAGCGAGCACCAGCACATTACTAAAAACTAACAACACAGTCCGGCGGACGGGACTTAAAACGGTGGCCTGTGTGAGACCCGTCCAAGCTCGCACATTAAAGATCCACCTATGGTTTTCGTTAATAAGAGTAGGCACCTCACGCCGCCCAGGAGCCCCCTTCCTCTATTTCATAATATACATATATATCTCTATTCTCTCTTTTTTTTCTAAATTGACAAATAATTCAAGAAACTATTAGACAAGGACATCAAAATTTCTTTATATATTTAATAAATAAATAAGTAAAGGGCAGGGCTCAGATCAAAAATAAAAAGACTCTAGGCACTGTGCCGAGTAGCAGAAAAAAATCACTCGGCACTTAAGAAATTTCACTGTACACTGTCTGATGAATACTGTAATGCGTACGTAACCTTCATATATATATATATATATATATATATTAAGAAATATTGTATTTTGCTTATTATTGATCATGAATCATGGTGTCACTGTGACAGTGAATGTATTAAGACCTATATTATCAAAATTAAATAAAGTTAGCATTTCTCAGTCCTCTGTTTAGAGATTTAAATTGATATTTTTTTTTACATTTTTCAGGTTGGACGATAATGGTATTGTGTATGTAATGTTACACATATGCATTAAAATACAATCAACAAACTATTTTGTGTACACTTATTGTTTCTTTTTATTTGAAAACATTTTTTTCTGAATTATCAATGTTAGTTTTTGTTTTAACACTTAACCCTAAGGAGACTCCAGAATCATTCAGTGTCCAAGTCTGACACTTCAGAATCATGATTGTCAGTGTCAGACTCATATGCTTCCAGTAATCCTGGGGGAGCTTGGGGGAGATCTGGAAATACATCAGAAGCATTGGACTGTCCAGCAGCAGCTGGTGGCAGTGACTGAAGCCTTGCACAAGGTTGGACCGTAGGCTTTTCAGTAACAGCACGCCTGAACTTAGCATTGCCCAACCAGGTGTTAATTGCAGGGAGTGGGTTGTAATCAAGGACAGATGTATCCATGTTGGCAACCTGCATGAGGTTAACCAAACTGTCCTGGTTTAAGCTACTTCTAAGACCAGTCTTGATCCTTTTCATGGCAGAAAAACTGCGTTCACACTTTGCAGTGCTTGGAGATAGAGCAAAGAGTATCTCTATCAGGAGAAGGATTGCTTTCAAACTGTCAGGTCTTGCAGCAAGAAGGGAGGTATATGTAGCAAATGGGCTTACTTCCCTCTGTCTATTGAGTCTCACTTTCAATTCAAGCCACTGCTCAGGAACTGCCTTCCTTTCCTCCTCACTAAGTAATGGTTTGAAAAACTCCAGCAATTCTTCAACTTGCTCAGTTCCAAACTGAAGCAGCGAGGGGAAGTGTGGCCAAGTTACATGATCAAACACTGAGAACAGACTGACAGGAGGTGACTGGATAGGTTGGAATCTTTGATTGACATATTCAATGACACTGTCTAGGAATGCCTTGAATGTTTTGTCAAAGTCCATTGGTGATTTCTTTATTTTCACCTTTCTTGTCAGATCTATTCCAGTTTGAAGTTCAAAATCCTGAGTAAGATTTGACTTCAGCTTTGTTAAGTAGTCACCAGGTTTGTGCTTGAGCTCCTCTAACCGCAATAAGCAGGTTTGGAGTTTCACTGTGACATCTGTGATGAACAATTCATCATTTTGAAACTGGCGGCTGAGATCTGCCAGTATCTTGGTCACATCAAGCATAAAGTGGAGAAAGCGCACAAAACGCTCAGTGCACAGCTCCTGGACAATGCCTTTGGCTCTGGCTTTGTCCTCCCCCTTGCCTGCACTTGCTGCATGGTTTAAATGGTAAACCACAGTGGGGTAACTTTTTTCTAAAGCAGCCAAAGCTCTATGACGGCTTGCGATCCAACGAGTTTTCTGTAACCCTGTTTGAGCGATACTAGTCTCCTCAAGGATTTTGGCAATTTCACAAAGTTCTCTCCTGTTTTGGAGAGTAATAATAAAACTTGAAAACCTGCTGAACTGTGGCCTGGAAAGTTTTAAGATATTGCACTTGTTTAATGGCATCCAGAACACCCAGTTCTAAATTATGTGCTACACAATGTAGCACTACAATATCTCTGCCAACAAGTCTATTTCTGATCTTGGCTGCAACACCATTTTTGGCACCAAGCATTACCGATGCGCCATCAAAATTGCAGCCAACTATCTTAGCATCAACAAGGTCCCTAGTTAAGCCGATGTTCTCAAGTCCTTTGTCAATACCATCAAGAACACCCTCAGCAGTGGCTGATTTCAGGGCAATAATACTGGCAAACTGGGTCACTGGACGACCAGTTGAACCAACATATCGGACAAAAACAGTCTCTTGCTCGGTTACAGCTGAGTCCGTTGAGCCATCCGAAAGTACAGAGATAAACCGGGCATTTTGTATTTTTTCACATATGTCTGTTTTTTCTGTTTCAACAATTGCTGACAGAATATCCCGACACCCATCTGAGTTCTGATACATTTTTCCAATGTCAATACCATTTTTTTGTTGTAATTCACAAAGTGATTTGAATTTTATGAACGGTTGATTCTCCTTTGCTACATAATAAACAGTGTTAAATAAGGCTGACATTCTTTTACTTGTTGTTTCGTTCATTGTTTTTGCAGCCTGTGTAAACGCTCTTTGGATTGGAGCACTTGTTGAAGATTTATTATGTTCAAGTTCCTACTTCCCCTGACATTTCAAATGCTTGCTTGATTTGTTATGATGGAAGAGAGTATCTTCACGGAAATTTCCTCCAGTGCCACACCCCTCAAATAATGGAGATTTAATATCTGCAAGTGGGGGATATTCCCTGCAGAATTTACAAAACATTGCATCCTTTTCTTCATCATATGAAACCCATTTATACTTGGTTTCCCACTCCTTTCTATATTTTCTGTTTTTCTTTTTATTGCCCTGGCAAACACTCGATTCTGTAACTTGGTTTTTGTTGTCTTTACTTTTAGTTTCAGTTTCATTTCCCTCATTTATTTCACATGATTTTCTTTTCTGTGCTTTTTCAGATTCTGTAAGCAAACAATATTTAAATCACGATATAATAGTGTGACTTCTCTCTTCTCTTTAGAATAAAATATACGCATGTTTGAATGTCTATCTGTTTTACATGATGTATTTGTTAAATGTAACAGCAGAAAAGTCTCTGTGTTTTATTTTATTTTTGTTTTAATATTGGTCGTACATATCAGCCTGTTCTTGGTAAATGTCAATTCATAAGCATAACTATAATACCTAAATATTTAGGGAGAACGTTTGAAAATCAGAACAACTTGTTTTATGGAATACAAGCAGCTCATATTCATTAATTTTCTATACTGGTAGGCTAGGCCTAACGTTAACATCGTCATAGTGTCAAATTTTGAACCTTCAAATCATCTCCGTTTCTTATCAACGAAAATTCTACTTTATTTATAATGAAACTACACATTAATTACGGCAGCATATGTTCAACTTTCATTCACAAAATGTCCAAATTACCTCTATGCTGCACCATAAAAAAGGGGTGTATTTTTTTGTCGGCCATGTCGGCAGGTTGTCAGGCAGAAGATCGTTAGTACGCTTGTAATACCAAACGGGGTTATACTAAAGCACGGAACAGTGTATTTAGGCCTTCCGAGTCAAACGCTCAAGGGATCTGAACACTGAATCAATCGCCGCCGATAATGAAAGCGGAAAACGAAACCAACACAGTTGCTGCGTTAATTGATAACTTTTGCTTCATAGTGCTACACGTAGATATAGTTTTATTATATCCTATATTATTTTTCACTCGGCACAGGGACGGGTGCTACTGTAAATTCCACTCGTCCATTTCAATTTCCACTCGGTCAGGACGAGGGGACGAGTGTTTAGCCTGTGCCCTGAAAGGGCCGTTTTTGGATTTGGTACCTGCACTGAGAACTGGTGAAAACGACAGCAAAACACAAGCCTCCACTCCTCAGACCAAGAAAGCGGAAACGAATAAACACAGGCCCAATAAACTTTTTTAGATCCGGGAGTCATATCAAAACAACAAGACCTAGAGACTTTCAATATGAATCCCAACAATGAGGGGAGCACCCCCCTCACGTCGCCAGAGAATCGACGTACGTCGATTGGACTCCGCCCGGCGACGGGCGGAGTCACGGAGACGAAAAACCTCCAACAACAACAACAACAATATATGCATTATAATGTCATGACTCATATCATATATTATCATTATTTATCTATCCATTTTATTTTTAATCATAGGTTGCTGTCACAGACTGCTGATCAAAAGATGATTAAATGTTAACAGTTAGTTAGCAACTGCAAATTGGAATGGTAAAAGATGTATCTGATTCAAATGCATAATGTGTTAAAATGAAATACCTCTGCAGAAAGCTGGATTTTCATGATGTTCTGTTGACTGGGTGGGTGACAGTGCTCTTGTGGTCCTCGAACAAAGTTCTCTCCCCTCTGTCTGACAACTGCCAAGCATCTCATTTTCTTTGACCGGACACTGCATGACCACAAAACAGAGCTCTTGTTGTTGGCCTGTAAAGAAAACATATTTTACTCTGATTATATTGTCACATACTTCATACAAAAAACGCTCAAGATGAAAATAGTGATAATTTCAGTAACAATAAATATTATTAATTGACATTTAAAAAGTTGTATTATAATTTATGACCAAAATAGCGAAAGTTATTAGTTCAAACAATCTTTAAGAACAAAGTAAAATACTACTAACCTTGACACCATATGAAAATCCAGTGCTTGATAAAAGGATTCTGCCTCCTCTCTTACTGCCTTTCTCCAGAATACAATAGGTGATGGGTTGGTCAGGAAGGAGTTCCCCCGTGAGCTCATCCTCAAGGTGTATGGAGCTGCAATACATAAGAAAATTATTGTTATTAAAGTTTCAACATAAGCAATCTGTATCTATGGGTTTGCTAGGCTTCAGATGTGAGTTTTGCTTATCATGGCCCACATGCTCCGTTCAATACTGAAATGTGCCTTTGACCCCTGTATTTGTGATGGTTTTTGTATAATTGCTTGAACACACTCTAGAGTATACCAACATTTGTCTTTTTTGCGCTTTGGCCATGCAAACCTATTTTCAGTTTTCCTACCAACTTTGCGCATACATTCAACATACAATTCTGAATCGGATGTGTCCTCCACAATGCCTGGATAGACAACACCGTCATATTCTACTAGAACATATTTTCCTACCCAATCTATCCTATTGACTTTTGCATTCTCTTTATGACTCTCAAGTTGCATGCCACTTTCATCTTTTTCTATTTCCTTGCTGCCCTCCAACTCAATCATTGCAACTACTCCACATTCCTCACTCCAAGTGCCAACATCCCCTCCAACCATTTCCACAACATCACCTTTGCCATCATCATCGCCCTTCCCTCCAAACAATCCCGCCACCTCACTCTTCCCTTCAACTATTTCCACCACCTCACTCTTCCCTTCAACCATTTCCACATCATCACCCTTAACCCCAACCATTTCCACTACCTCGCCTTTGCCATCATCAATGCCACCCTCATCTCCAACCATTTCAAGACATCCATCTCTTCCACCTTCATTGTATGCCTGATCTTCAATCATCTCATCATCAAAACAGTTTTCAATAACATTGTCAACTTCATCACCAAACATCTCCACAGTGTGCTCATCTTTCATCCCAACGTCGTGAGGTTCATCGACTGGGAGAACAGGGAGAAAATGATTTGGCACCCAATGTTTATTAGTTAAGTCCTTGCGTGTGCTGCTCCACATGATAACAGCTACCGCATCTGTGTTTTTGACTCTGGGCATGGTGTGTCGGTGAAGGTAATTTCTTACAGATGGGTTTCCCAATTGTGGGTATACAGAAAACACAGGCATTTTCAGAACAGATGCAAGTCCAAACATCTGCCATATGCCCATGTAAGTCCTTGGTTTAACTATTTTCATCACTTCGTGTTGAAAAATCATCTGAATTGCTGCTTCATTCAGTTCTATTCCTGGAACAAATTCTTCTGAATACATGACAAATGATTTTCTTGCATCATTATGACCATCACTATTTGATCCGATCCTCAGGTTTTCAGGACTGAGATAATAATCCTGGTACAGTGCTAATTCTATTGCTATTCTCAACCTTATGTCGGACGTTTGATCGCCATTGCCATATGCAAATACACTACCAGATGATGGCAAACAGTCTCCATCTGCATGAACAACAACTGGAAATAGAATATGATCAAATGGAACATCATTTGGGTAGATATCCAATGCTGTTTGGTCAACAGCCACATTGCATTCCAATATATTTCTTGCCTTGCCGTTTATTTGGTCGAGTTTGATTGTTCTGCAGACTGCTTGAAAGTCTGAGAATGACTGACATGCTTGTAATGTTTTCAGAGCCTCTGAAACGTAATCCTCCCTACTTTGAATCCCGGGCAATCTTTCTTGTCTCGTAGTTTCTTCAACTTGTGTTTCTTGTACCAGTATTTTTTCGAACTCATGAAATTTGTACTCTTGCATTGCATGGTTTGCACAAGAGTTTGCAGCTGTGCAAGTACAGCTGGTATCTCGATAAAGGACGGTGTAAGGACTGACAGTCTGTATTTGGTGGATTTTCATGGTGCCTGGTAAAGCCTTCAATGTTTTGGCATTCATTTCTTTTTCTGCTTTGACAACATCACCTGGACTGACACGATAGAGTTTCACCTTGGTTCCAGCTTTCTCCAGCTCCTTTTTAAGTGTCTTTGCGTTCATTATTCCATGGCCATGCCTCACTGCCAAATCTGCAGATCTTTTAAGGCTGCCTCCCACCCCATCAGGTATACCTTTTCCATGCCCCGATTCATGAAAGTTCCATGTTGCGCCCTTGAATCCTCGTTTGAAGGTTTCCGTTGCCAACAGGTAGAAATTTTTCTTTTGTTTGTATTGGGTGACGGGTCCATCACTGTAGAAATGTATGTATTCAACATGAGGATGATTATGTTTTATCTCTTCGAGAACAGGATGCAAATAAGCCCACATGGCAGCAGGACCATGCTGAAGTGAGTCGGAAACGGTTGTAAAAGTTACTCCTTTGTCCAATCCGCCGACATAATAGATGCCGGTATGTAGAGTGATCTGTGGCTTTGACGCCCCAAAATGCATGCTCTGAATCTCGTTTGGCAATTTTCCAACATAATTTTCAGCAAAGTCAATATGTATCAGGCATTCTGTTTCTTTGAGCGTTTCTCTTGTGTCGGAACTGGTTTTTGATGGTGTAGAAATGCCTTCTAAAGTTTGACCATATCTGATTCTGAAATAATTTGACTAGTTCAGACACTGTGCCCTTTTCTTCTGTTTTCACTACCAGCGTTACATCCTTCACTTCTCCCGACTGAAATGTTCTTTTTTCTTTCACGGTTTTCCATTGCATCCATGATAGTTGCATCTCTGATTTATGTTCGAAGTTCTGTAATGGCACTTCTTTTTTCTTACATTTTTTACATTCACCAAACATGCAATGCTGGCTATCGGCGTCGCACACCACATTTTTCACAAGTTGCTCTACATCTGAAGTTGCTATTAATTTGTTCTGATACAGTGACTTGGCTAAGTATTGCACATTTTCACACGTTTTGCAAAGACATGTTTGTCTGTCCTTCTCTGTAGGGAACGTGACCCAAAATGGACAGAGTCTGCAAAACACGGAATAACTTATCGAACTTTCTCGATTCTCTGAAATGTATTTCTGATGCAAATTCTGGAGTGTGTCAAGCAATGATCTTTTTTGTTTTTTCATCTTCTTTTTGGTTATTGTATCTTTTATACCGGCAGTTAAACGGGAAACGTCATTTCTCTCCAAGAAGGAAACAACACTTTCTTTCATTCTTCCTGCTAGTGAGTTTGTTCTTTTGTAGTCCCTTGTTGTTTTCACAGTTATCCGAACCTGGTCAAAGGCATGTGATTTCAGTTTGTACTTTCTTATTAACTTTCCAGACATAATTCTTGGAATTGTTTTCCGTGCTGTACTTTTATTAGTTTTGTAGTATGTCATCTGTTCCAACAAAACGTGGTGAAACAATAACACCTTCCGGACAGCTTTCTTTGATGATTGTTTCAACAGCTTCTTTGTTTTTTTATTTGGTTTATCTGGTAATCCAGTTCCATGACTTGTTTTCTCTTTAGCTCTTTGCCACCTTTTCTTAAATAATGTTATTTTCTTTTCCTGTACCCTTATTTTCTTTTTGCAGTATGCAAGATCTCTATAGCATTTTTCTATTTTTGCCTTTGCCTTTGTTGACTTTGGTTTAGACGTAGAGATGGACGGTAATGGTGAAGAACATCCGGATGTTAATGCCTTTTTTCTCTTTCTTTGTTCTTGTTTTTCCTCTTTCCACTGCTTTCGGACAGCTCTTTTTGTCCGAGCAGTAAGTTGATTGATAAGTGGCCTTTTCCCCGATTTCTTATCTGCGACATACTTTGCTTTTTCTTTTTCCAAATATTTCCTACATCTTTCGGGGTCCTGATCCCTTCTTTCTCTATACCTCCTTTGTTTCTCTGCAGCGCTGAGAGCCATCGTTTCTCTACAATAAATGAAGATGAAAATTAAAGCAGGCTCGACTTTAATTTCTTACCCTATCTATGGTTAAAAATACTTTGCAATATATGACAGAAAAATTTGTTTTAAGTCCATGCTGTTACCAAGTATGTCTGTGCTTCTTACCAAATCGACAAAAATATGAAAAAAACTTCATTTCAAATGACAGGGATTTACTGTGAAATATGGATATAATAAATGTAATCATACTCTCATATTAAGCAATAAATACAACTATAATCAAATATATTCCCAAAATGATTAAAACATTTTGTCCGTACTGTTGATTTTTTGTCTGTGCTGTTACTGTATGTATAAATATTTGCCAATCAATGTAGTTTTTTATCTTGCATGTTTTAATTTGAACCTTTAAGTGCTAAATTCACATATATATGATTTATGAAAACACACACGCATTAATTTATTTCAGTTCATTTATAACATTCAGTTATTAAAATCCCAATTGAACGAAAATGTCCGTGCTGTGACCAAGTATGTCTGTGCCGTTACCAAATGAAAAAAAAACATTATTTCATTTCAAATGAGGGATTTATGAGAAAATATGGAAGTGATAATAATAATCATACTCTTATGCACACACTGCTATCATCCTAGATGCTGTTATTCTCCCAGATCTGAAACTGAACCACTGTTTGGAGTTGGCCTGGTCAAGTGTAGCAAGTTGCACAGCATCGGCTTCATTCTGGTTCACGCTGATATCAACTTTCGAACATTCATCTAAAAGCTCCATGTAATTCAGATTGAATGTATTTTCATTGCGTAGCTCGGTGAGTACCATTGGGTATTTGTTGCTCATAAACTTTGGAACATAATCATCAGCATAAGATGGGATTAAGGACAGAACTGCACACTTTACACCAGTTTTATACAAAGGTTGATAAAAAACTGACATCTCTTCTGCTGTTGGATCTGAAATAGTACTTGTTGTTTTGGTAGAAAAATTGTTCTTATTTACATGACATGAGTTTGGGGAAGCCAATGTATTATCAAACTTTCTTTTTTGAGATTTAGCTGATGCAAAGTTTATATTTCTAGTCTCATTATAATACACTTTTCCTGCTGATGGAAGCATCCAATAAGTTGGCTCCTGTGTGACAGTTTTCGAGTCTCTTACTTTCACTGTACCTTCTATGGTAAAGAGTAAAGCACTGATGTGTGTACATGATTCTCCAAGGCCTGCCATACAGTTGCAGTGAGCTCCAATAACTTTCCCATCTGCATCTGAAATCACCCATAGTATCAAGGGTTTCTCTTTCAAACGTTGTGAATGTAAAACCTGTGAATTAAAATTACAATAATATTTCACACATAATTTTCCAGCCATAAACAGTTGTCAGAAAAAATCCGGGTTGCTACATACTGGTAGCTTTGTCTTAATATTACTTCTTATAATTAAAAAGCTACATAAATATACGACTTTAAATACTTAAAAAAAGGGAAGGGGGGAATACACCTAATTATATTAGGATTATGCAAGCTGAAGATATGCATAAATACATTTCATGTCTTCCTTGTTAAAGGCCTACTCATGTTTGGGATGATATATAAATTATGCATACAGTATATGTTAATGAAACTGTTACATATGCTTTATCCATATTACAATTTATATCAATACCAGTATGAAACTGTTCATTTTAATCTGATGGAAATGACTACGAGTAAGATACATCAGTACTTTTTTCAATGCCTGGGTCGACATTGATAAACTGTTTATATATATTTATAGCGTAGTAATGTTATAATACTAATCGACAAATGTATATAGATTTACCTTTGCCATCACAATGTGTCTCTTGTTGATAACTACTGTGGAAAGCTCCCTCACCCATCCTGATATAAACTGGTTATAGGCTTCCAGACCTTTATAACTCTTCAGGTCATCAAGAGTGTAAGGGCTTGGCGAGAACACGAGGTAATTCACAATATCAGGGTAGCTGATTTTTGGCAACAAATGCACGTCTGATGACCACGATTTCAGTTCGTATGGATCATTTTCGTCAATCAATTTCAGTTTACTACTGTACCTAGTTCTTTCCATAGTATCGAGACAGTCGCGATAACATGGCGTCGCTTGTTTAAAAACAGAATCCTTCACCTTTGCCATGATGACTCACGGGGTATACCTCCAATATGGCGGCGCATCCGGGACATTGCCTAAAATGTGACGTCACTGCAAGGGGTCTATATGACCGTTTTATGACTCGTGTATGTAATCACGTAGACTTGATGACAAATATCATTCCAAACAATGATATGAAATATGTATCACTGATGATATAGTTCTTGGATTTGTTAAAATTACTATATTAAAATTCCATAGTTACATTATATTGACTTTATAATGACTAATTTTAATTAACGTTCATCATGAAATGCATGACTGAGAATGAAATAACTAACTTCTGACATTTCGTCTAAATATATAATACTAACTAAAATACAGCTCAACACGATCCATCATGGCTGTAAACACCATACTTTCACTTTCGATTTACATTCATGGGCGCAGCCATGTTTGTTTGTTACCAGGAATTATGGGAGCTATGTTACTATATTTAGAATCAAAGTTTTTCAAGCTTTGCAAAATTTCAAAACTATAAACAATGACTCGATTTCTGACATTTATCACTGACAAAACTATTGTGATCACAAATAATAATCGGAAATAACATGGATGCACTGTAATAAATAAGATTTTAAAGTCTACATGTCTGACAGAACAACATGACCTGATCTACGAAGAGCATGCTTCGCGTTCAATTACAAATAGTGCTAACGAGGCTGCCAGAAATTGATCGATAATATGTTACGGCATGAAGTAAGAGTTACCTCCCGTTAAACGGTAGTTACGCATTAGAACTTAATAAAACAAGTAAACAATGCCGATTGGATTAACCAAAAAATATAGGGGTACATAAAATACACATTATAACACTCTCCCCTCGAAAATAAATGTCGTCTTGACATTTCCACAATAAGAGATTATTCATACAACCTATTAGTTTGCACACCGCATTTTGTAAAAATATACATGACTTTGTCATATTAGCTCACAGGGTTTTCCAATAGTCCTGTTCAATAAGGGTTGTTATCTCCCTTTATAATTACCTTCCTTTGAGAACTTATTTGGTATAGAGTTACAATCAGATGCTTCCGGTTTAGTCTCGTCATTTCCGGAGTTCAAAGAAATGGCGTGCCCAAGCTATTAGCACTGGACGGGTCGGGGCCTAGGTATTCGCGATGGAAGCAGGGAAGTCCGTTAAAAATGCATCTAAATCAGTATATCGTCATTATTGCTGCATTTGTTCAAATTATAGAGGGAAAATTGTCGACGGCAATGTTACCGTATTTCTCCGCCAATAAGCCCAGGGGGCCTGTGCATGAAATTGAGTCAAGAGTAGGGGGTGGGCTTATTGCCGGATAAGAGCCTATACCTGACCGATATCCTCGGTCGCCATCTTGGATTTTTCACTACTGTTATCGATGAACAAATCTATTCAGGCGAACGAAGACTGGTTACTGGATGATTAAAATAAGAACAAGAAGAAATATATATAAAAACAGGTTTGTATTAATTCCATATCGAGTAAAACAAACAAATACAACAAAATCACCATAGCACTGTCAATGAGTCACACACGTGTCCATTAGGCCAATAAAAGTTATGAACGATCGAAACCACCGAACAGAAGAGTCTTGTCGTCGGATTCCTCTGAATCAAACAGAATACCATCGGCGCTGGTACTATCAATGTCCTCCTCAATGTCTGTATCCGCACCGCTGACACCTACTTCCTCGATAAGTCGTCGGGATTGAAGTGAGTTCACAGATCCGGACAGTGAATTGGAGATCCCGCAGCTGAGAAAAGAGCCGACGATGGTCTCCTCGGTGACACTAGCCCAAGCTGTGCTGACCCATGTAATGACATTCTGGCGAGTCGGCTGCACGATGTTACCATTCTTGTTGCGTTGGGCGGTCCGGAACCAGTCTGTCCACTGTTGGCGCATCCATTGTTTGAAAACCTTATTAACATGGGTGTCCATCGGCTATAACGTTGCATCGATTCCCAGCGGATAAAAATTTGCAGACTGCTTGGATAAAACAAATCAAACTTGTTAGCCGAAGTTTTCAGCTTAATATAAAAAATGACAGGGTTTGTTCAGCGCATTTCCATGGCGTTGCATATTTAAAAGGACGAAAAGAAAACAACGTGCCTTCAATATTCCTTCTCAAAGATGGCAGGAGAAAAACTTTTGGTTCCTCATCGGTAAGTGTTGGACAAATTATCGTAATGTAGTCTTGACCAAAGCAGGTAGTCATCGTTACAAACAATATCGATATATTGACAATTCCTCATTTTCCGATACGATATCTATTTACTATCATATCTATTTACTATCGATATAGATGCACCTGGTTGACCCATAATAAGATCTTTTGTAGGTGATATTTTCAGTCCAGAAGAGGCCTGATCAGTGTTCAGATATTATTTGTAACAAGAACATATTCATGAACATTTTTATCTGCATTATATAATCAATTAAAGTCTAAATTTTACCATTTAACTGATGAATCTTGGCAAGTTGATTGTTTTGATATATATCAATACATTGCAATATGTTGCTTTTGATACATCAACTACTCAAAATGTTTATCAATGACCGCTCAATGCAGGAGATAAAGGTATTGACATATTTTTATTATATGTTTGATTCATGTATTTTCAGTTGACTGAAAACTCAGATATGTTTCTGGCTCAAGAACACGAACAGATGGAAGTTGACTCTGAACAGCTATCAGAAGCTACTAGTTCCATTCTGGTGCATGATCAATTGTTCACTTACACAGTTGACATAGCTAATGAACAAGTTTCTACATTGTTGCATGACTACTGTGGACCAGTGCCTCATGAACAGCTAAGTACCACTTTGGATAAAATGTACAAACACTTCCTCTAACCAATACAACAACATATATGTCTACCCAGACCAGTGATTACCAGATGGATAATAATCATCCATGTTCTGTGTCTGTATCAACTCAAACTGATTTTGAAAGTGCTTGTGAAAAATGCAATAAAGACAAACCCGTAACAAGAACTGTGGGAACACAAGTTGTGAAACCTGACTTGACATTTGAAGACATAAGGAAGTCTGATGAAATGTGCATGTTTTACACAGGAATTCCGAACGCTGAAACATTTGATTTATTGTTTGATGAAATGTCTGATGCTGAGCAACACACACAGGGTTGGGAGTGGAGAGAACCAAGGTCGTCCAAGGGTTTTGAGGCTTATTGACGAGTTCTTTTTGGTGTTGATGCGTTTAAGGTTAGGCCTTTTATTACAAGACCTTGCTCAGAGATTCCACATTTCCAAATCAACATGTAGTAATATAACAAATCAGTGGATATCTTACCTGAGTGTGAAACTTGCTTTTCTTACTGCATGGCCATCAAAGGTTACCATTCAACAAACTTTGCCAAACAAGTTAAAGAGAAAATATCCTAACTGTAGAGTTATTATTGATTGTACAGAAATATACACTGAAATCCCTCAATCCCTGACAAATAAGTCATTGTTGTATTCTCACTACAAGTCACATATGACCTACAAAGCCTTATTGGGTATAAGTCCATCTGGGTTAATCACATTCTCTTCGGATCTGTCGGCAGGGAGTATAAGCGACAAACAGTTGACCCAAAATTGTGGCATATTAGATTTGTGCCAAGCAGGTGATGCGATTATGGCTGATAAAGGCGTCTTGATATCTGATTTAACTACGAGAGATATTCAGCTTATAATCCCCCCTTTAAAGTATCAACTTTTTAATAGGAAGCAGGTTGAAGAAACCAGATGGATAGCTAACCTGAGAATAGATGTAGAAAGGGCCATGGAGAGAGTCAAAAACTTTAGAATATTGCAAGGGGTAATGCCAATAACACTTTCTCATCAAGCTTCCAAGATCTGGAAGTTGTGTGTGTGTCTGTCTAATCTTCTTCCACCACTTGTTCAAGATGAAGACTAATCTTCAAGTTCACAGAGTATATTTACCAGATATCTTATCATACAATCCCAAATGTACATGTACTGTCTTTACAGTATATATTATATACCTCTTGTGCCTCACACAATCAAAAGTGTACATGTACTGACTATATACTGTATGTACTTTTTTGTAGAAGGAATTATATGTACCTATTCAAAATTTGAAAAGATACAAAGTACACTTATAGATATGGTTTTCTGGTGTTATATATATATATCGTGTATATACTGTATGTATCACAGTGAAAATATATATTTCATTATTTGGAAATCAGAATAAGGATACATATTTTCACATTGTGATATGACCTCAACCTGTACGTTGAATGTTAGATTGTTCTCGGAATTAAATTTCTTAAAATCATATTCCACTTACACCTACATGTTGTATCAGTGCCCTCTCTGAACATAGACTTTCATTACCAAATTATTTATGTAAATGTTAATATATTATCTCAATCCAAGGTCTTATAACTTATGACAAGGTAAATGTTCAGGGAGAACACTGAAAAACAAAATCAGAATTGATGAACAAGTCACAAATTTTGAACAGACATATTTTTATTTACATTTATTAAGTATTGTCTTCCAGAGGAGGTAAAAAGCTACAACAAATCAGAAATAAAAACTAATTACTTGAGCAGGGATCATTTTGGAGGGGGCCATTGGCACTTTCATTTCCCAAATGATAATTGTTCAGAAAATTTCTATATAATGACCCCTCCAAATTGTCCTTTTTTAAAATGGCCCATGAACTCAAAATCCAAAATGATCACTGCTCAAAGTACCAAATATAGTACAATAGTTATACTTTGATAAGCAGTGTCTAGCCTGCTGTAGGTATAGTCCTGTAATCAATAAAACAATCAACGAGATAGACAGGGGTTGGCTTATTAAGGGTTAACCACAGTACACATCTGTTATGACAGTTTACAGATAATAGCACATGACTAGGCCTATATCTTGTACATGTACGAGTTATTAAATGTAAAATTATATCATCCTACATAATATGCCTACACACTGGACAAGTCATGAGGAGTTTTCTTTGATTTATCTACTCCAAGACATAATAAAGATTTAAAAATATCCTGATTTTATGACTTCACCTGAGTACACGTACAATATCTGTCTGCCTGGCCAATGTTGATATGTGGACGAAATGATCCTAAGTTTCATCATGATGGAATGGAATATACTGATAACTAAGTTAAACTAACCCATCAACAAATTATGACGACTGAAATAAAATGCCTAATAAATAATTAAATATATACATGTATTTATATATGCAAATAGAATATGGACAATTAAGTCACATTACTCGCTCTTTGTGGGGACATACAATGTAGATTAATTTGAGTGCCTGACCGCATCTCATATCTATCAGTATATACACAAACATATGACTGATGTTGAACCACTTCCAGTTACAATAATTTCTAAAATGGATGACTTGAAGGTAACTCCTAAAACTAAGAATTCATTGTAGGTAACAACACAGTTCAATTTCACACAGGACACTGCGATGGAAATAGCAGTGATCAATCATAAAGCAATTGACCACGCTTTACTCTCTGAGACCACAGTTCTGGTATTATAGCACTTTTATAAAATGTGCTGAGTTTAACCTCCATGGCTTTCCAAAATGTCTCCTTAAAATGAATCCTTTCAACAGAATGTCCTTTCAGTGTCCACACAAAGAAATCACACCATTTTCTGTTTGTAATAGCCATTTGTCCTTGAACTTGAAAATAATACGGATGGTTTCTTTTCAGTCTTAATTTGTTGTCCACAATTTCACAAAAAAAGTTTAGTTCAGTCCTGCTTCCTCTGGGGATAAAAATCTTACAGAGTATGGGCATTTGATCTCCAGAACTCCTTCATGTTGTATGCAATGGTCACAGTTCAACAGTGCATCAGGGGTACTTCCAAGATGAGGATATCTTGTCTTTACAATTAAGCCACAATTAAAAACACTTTTCCATCACATTTTCTCAATTTTCAATGTACCAGGTATTATTTTCCTTCATCTAAACTTACAGGGAATATTCTAAGGATTATTATTTTATAATTTTTTCTCTCACTTCAACATTGATATCCATCAATTAATTTTTCTATGTTCTGACAGTATTATAATCTTCTGATGTTACACCAGTAAACATTATTTGTGGCTTTTGTAGACAGGTTTTGCTACCATAATTATCCAGCAATAAGCCCATACCTGGTAATAAGCCATTTGCATTGATTTCCAATTCATTGTCTTATATAAACTATATCCTGACCTTGCGATAAGCCCACCTCCAACTATTGATTCAATATTAAACACTGGACTTATTACCAGATAATATGGTATAGACAAATGGCCTTGTAGGGGGTTTCATAAGTCATCTACCATGAGTGCACAATGTTATTGGTAATAACAACTAAAATCTTTTCATAATTGCAAATATTTATTGCAACATTTTTACTTAGTAACAAGTGCTCTCAACATATATTTCCAATATTGCATTGTTCTCTTCAAAATCCAGTTAAACCTATGAGAAGATTTACATAAATCTTACATGACTAGAATGAACAATTCAGATATATATGCTATAGACATATATTTGGAAATGTTGCTTTTAACTAATAAGGACAGCATAATTTAAACAACATAAACATGAGGCCCATGGGCCTTAACGGTCATCTGACATAAAATACAAGATGCAAAATTTTGAACTCATTTTACCTTGATTTAACAATCAAGGCAACTCAGCCACCCCCTTGAAAGTGGGTCAAGGTCATTCATTTCAACAAACTTGGTAGAACTTCATCCCAGCTTGGTACATATCTAATATTAACACTCGGTGCCTCACGGTTATCAAGAAGAAGTATGTTAAAAGACTTTATGAGAAGGAGATGGTGGCAATCTTGGATTTCAGACCGACCCAAAATTAACAAACTTTGGTTGGGACCATGTTACAATCATTTCAGGTACGTTTCAGCTAAATGAGACATGTAGAACTTGAGAAGAAGTCGAAAATTGAAATTGTTTATGACGAACGACGCCTGACAAAAGGTGATCACAATAAAAAAAACATTCAATTTTTCCTACATAATGAAATATGTATAACCATATCTTTGGTAGATGTAAAAATAATAAAAAAATACAATTGTATACAGAAAAAACATAAAAACATGAAAGATGAACAAATCACAGCATTCACTATCACATGAACATTAACAAATGACTACAAAAATATATAATTAATACCATTTCTTTGGTCTGGATAAAGAAAGGTGTAAAACTGAGTAAAAAATAAACTTTCCGAAAATATTATAGTCATATTAATTATTGGCACAAGAAATTTTAAACTAATCAATTAAGTTCATACAGTGTAAGATACATCAAAAACAAGAACCAACTGAGAAACACTTATTAACTTACTATTTTCAATGAAATCATAACTGTCCCCTTAAAGCTAACTAATACCCCCGTATTCGAGCTGGTTGATGCCCCTAGACTGTAGGTGTTCAGAAAATGAGTAAAAGTTAAGTACAGTGAATTTAGAGGATCGAAATCTTTTTTATGGAAAGGATGAATATACCTATGTAAGACAAAATGATTGCTGTGTAAAAAAAAGTTCTGATCTGGGATTTTATCTTGGTCAGTAATCCATCATGATGAAGAAAACAAAGAAATCTGAAAACATGTGAAAAAGGTACAAATTTCTGCAGATACCCAGACAGACATTACATCATAGCCAGTTCTTCACATGATCACTGGAATACTTTAATCTGCTGCTTTATGACCTGTCTGCACACTGGACAGTTATCTACTTTGGCAGCATATCTCATACAGGCAAAAAAGTGACCACAGTCACAGAATACAGTATCTTTTGGTTCCTCCATGCAGATACCGCATTCTGAAAATGTAACAAATCAAAATTAGAGTAACACAATGTTCACATATTTTTATAATTTGTTGATTGTTATTTTTTTTACTGAATGATAACATGGGGCCCAGAGGGCCTGTGTTGCTCATCTGTGTGTAGATATATCTAGAATCTTAAAACCAGGCCATTTGTTTTCACAAATTTGTTAGGCACTATCAGGTGAACATATAATCGTCAATTCTAATTATTTTAGAGGATTTTTTTAGCCCACCATCATCAGTTGGTGGGGTATTCAATTCGCCCTGCGTCCGTGGTCCGTTACCGCTATTTCTGGAAAAGTACTGGATGGATCTTTCTCAAATTTCATATGCAGGTTCCCCTTGGTCCCTGGTTGTGCATTGTCCCTTTTTTGGACCGATTCGAATTCAAGATGGCCGACAGGTGGCCATCTTGGATTTTGGAAGTAAAAGTTTGTTACCGCTATTTCTTGGAAAGTACTGGATGAATCTTTCTCAAATTTGATATGCAGTTTCCCCTTGGTCTCTAGTTGTGCATTGTACCTTTTTGGACTGATCCAAAATCAAGATGGCTGACAGGCAGCCGTCTTGGATTTTGAGAGTAAAATCTTGTTACTGCTATATCTGAGGAAGTACTGGATGGATCCTTCTGATATTTCATAGATATTGGTTTCCCTTGGTCCCTAGTTGTGCATTGTACCTTTTTTGGACTGATTAAGGTGGCCCACAGGCCGCCATCTTGGATGTCGACAGTAATACAGCACAAACATATTGTCCATTATCCACCTGTAACTGACTGCTATCTAATAATACTTTGGGATCTTTTTCAAATGATATTGCTAATAAGTGTTAAATAAAAATATCTTGTGCCATCATTGAGTACATTCAATGAAGACCAGTTCATGAACATTTACAATACCTGTAATAAACAAAGAACTGAAAATAGATCCTCAAATGGTGGGCGCCAAGATCCCTCTGGGATCTCTTGTTTATATTTCAGAAGAACTTAATTGAACACATTTGACCCCTTTGACCTTGAATATGGGTCAAAGTAATTTAAAATCACAAACGTTTATGTGCACTTTCAGAACAACAATATTGACCATATATAATGATCCTAAGCCCTCAGTATTTCAGAAGAAGAGGACAGATGATGGACAGACAGATGGGCGCCGCGCCAAGGCATAAACTTACTCAGCTAAAAATTGAAACAGAATTTGGAGGACAAATTCAATAGATCTGTACAATACAAGTAAATGAAACTATTTTTTTTTTTGCTTTCAAAGTAGGTTTACATTTTGTACAGTTATGTAGTATGTGTTAATTTTTCATAGATTTGAGAAAACAGGATATTTCTTTTAATCCAGGATACGAACTTGGAGATCAATCTTTGTACTGCTGGCCGCATTGGGACCTCTGAACACCTTGACCTTGATACTGTTGGAGAGGTTGTCCTTGGAAACCATAGTTTTGACCTTGGTCTTTGTATCGTTGGACAGATTGTCCTTGGGAATCGTTGCCTTGTCTTTGTGACATATTAACACTTTGACCTTGGTATCGCTGGACAGGTTGCCCTTGGGATCCTGGAACACCTTGACCTTGGGACCCTGATATTGCAGATATGAGACTTTTCATTAAGTCCAATTTCTGCTGATGCATTTTCTCTCTCTTCTGCTTGGTTTTTCTTTTGATCCTCAACATAGGATTTGAATGTTTCTATCAAATCTTTGGTGTTGGAAGACTTACTGCCAGTAGACTTCTTCTTTCTCTCAGGTTCTGCTTATGTTTCATTATCACTATCATCATTTATATCTGGTAGTGACCTTTTTGTAATTCTAGTGGAGGAAGTTCTTGTAACTTCTGGAGAGATGCTAGGATCCTTTTGATAGATCACATCCAACTCATTTTCAAACTCAAAGTTTTTTCGGCTATTGCCTGATTTGTTGTTATGATCTTTTGTGTTTCTGTAAGCACGCATCAAGCTTTTCCACCGCCCATTTATTTGATCTACACTAAAGCTATAGCCTTGCTTACACATTTCCTCATGAATCTGGACCCACATTTCCTTCTTTCTGAAAAAAACCCATTTCCTGCTTGTTTTTACGTGCCTGAAATTCTTGAATTAGCTTTAAAGTTGCTTTTTTATTCCATGAAGATGTACTACCTTGGGGCTCTGTGATGTCTTGTAATTGATGAGTTGATTTAGACCCAGATGCTACAGGTTCATCTTCGACCTCTGACTCTGCAGCACAAGGATATTTCATGTACTGCCCCTCGCTGGTGAACCATCCACTACAAGTTTCGCATGTGAACATTGTACTTTCATTCTCTTCTTGTTCCACTGAAAAAAATAGGACAAAGAAATAATTTTTTCCTTCTCTGGCCTAAGTTAGTCATACGGTTTCGTTTGCAAAAACAAATGATCAATATGTATTACATTATATATAACCTTTCTTTTAAAAATTGTAGTTTTTAATGTAATTTATTGTAATATTGTCCTAATTATATTTGTTATATGTCAAGCCCTTATTTGGATATAAAATACGTATCTTGCATCTATAGGCCTAACCCTGATTTAACCTCAATCCCCCTCCCATGACAACGAATTACTTAATGAAGCTTAATTACCATGTCCAAGAAAGTGTCCCTTTGACATACAATGCATACAACTGTATCTCCACACAATCATTGCAGTAATATTACACTAGCCTGTATACTAAAAACAATATGCAATATGACTGAACCAGGGCCCGATTGGACCACGTGTGTCGTTAACTAAAAATGTTAAATAACTTAATTAATTTGACATTACTTACATGTACTGCTTGCACCTTTGCTGCCGCAAGTCTTTGTGTGTGCGAGTGCCGCTTCCATGGTCGCAAAGTACACCGAACACGCACTACACTTGAAAAAACAACTCCCAACATTGTTAACGGCTGCCATGTTTGTTTGCTTTCTGTTCCCGCTGCACCTGCTATTGAGACGGCGCAGAGAGAACAGTTCCGAAACTCAGTGCCGGTGTGTTCGAAAGCTGTTCCAACTGTTCGGGACGTTCCGCACAGCGTTATGAACGCACCCCTACTGTACCGGTTTTATAGACGGAGTCAAAACACCTATGTTATGTAGTTGGGTTCTTTAATGTAGTGCGGCAGCATCAAATAAACATACACAGTAGCATAGACATATACTGAAAGGACAAAGAAACGCAGGGTAATATTCATTCCGATATTTTGAAAACGCGCTCTCAAAATAAAGTGAAACTTTGTGGATTGAGTAATGAGGTCATTTTACACCTTGTCATGTATCGAAAATTTAGTCACGGTACAGTGCGCAGCTCTGGTAAATGGCGGAAGGAAATAACAAGAATCTTGTGCCCCGTGTTGTTCTGGTCTCATGCAGCGTTGGTCAAGTCACTCTTCGTTAGTCTTTATACAGACCAACTGCCTCCCTAAAATTAACTGAGAATTTGATTCGTTTTGAGAATGGCACGACTCACAGAAGTTCAGAGGGTTCAGGCCATTCAAAAGCTGATGCAAGGACAGCTGCAAAATCAGGTTGCTAGGCACTTTGGTGTTAATGTTTCCACCGTAGAACGTCTTCAGCAAACTTGGCTATTGGCCGATCGACCTAGGTCAGGACGTCCGCGTGTAACGTCATGACGTCAGGATTGCTATATCGTCATCTCTCCTGTTCATAATCGGCGCCTCACTGCTGTTGAGAGTGCACATCATGGACGTCCTATAAGTTCAAAAACTGTAAGGAATCGATTACGAGAAGTTGGGTGTAAAAACACGTCGCCCCTACGTAGGTCCACACCTTACCCCTGCTCGACGTCAGCGTCGTATGGCCTGGGTCGCTGCACATGCTCCACGACGGTTTCCACGTAGCAAGGATTTGCCAAGTCTTTCTGGCCAACAACAACATTAAACCACTAGATTGGCCACCATATAGCCCTGATTTGTTTGTCCCCGATCGAGCATTTTTGGGACCAGTTGGATAGACAGGTTCAAAAGCGCCAGCCACCCCCTGCTATTCGAGAGCAGTTGACCAGAGCTCTGATTGAAGAGTGGGACAACATCCCCATAAGACGGATGTCGTGTCTTGACCCAAAACGGTTTTCACAGAACATACTACACATCACACATCATGGCGGTACAAACAACTACTTTTTATTATTGCGATGGGCGGGACTATTTTCAGGAGCCGGACAAGGGAATTCTGGATTTACATGCATGATATAGTAAACTACATCACATCTCTCCCTTACCAATTTTGAGGTGATTTAACCATGTCCATCAAAATCAGTTCTTGCAAAATAAACTAATTAAATTCACCGATATTTTTAGTTTGGATATATGCCAAATTATGGTACGGGTACTTTTGAATTGAAAACTGCGTTTTGTATGAAATTTAACATAACAAAACTAGTGTAACATTTTTGTTGTTTTTTTTTTTAATATTTATTTTGTTTTTCAAACATTTTTGCATTACATAATAAGAATACCTTTCATACACCATTCACATTATATACATCTTTTCGGTTACATATATATCTTTATTACCAACAGCATCTTCACCCATACACCACCCTTGTCATTTTCATACACAACATAACATAATATCAACATCTTCCTCACAATCACCTTGAAATACTATCATCATCATCATCATCATCATCATCATCATCATCATCATCATCATCCTTTCATCATCAATTGATCATCATCATCATAATAATCACCATCATCATTATCATAATCATCCATTGATCATCATCACTTCATCATCATCCATTGATCATCATCATCATCAAGACACTGTGATAAAGTATCATCAACATCACTAAGATGTAACATTTATACAGTATTTCCACACACACACACACACACACACATGCACACCCTCACATACATATTACAACTTAATAAGAGACAGCAAAAAAAATTTTTAAAAAATTACTAGAAATCAGAACGAGAAGGAGGGAGAGAAAGAAAGAAAGAAACAGAGAGAGAGAGAGAGGGAGATGAATGGACAGGAGATCAGACATCCATTTTAATGATTAGTATGCTGGCTTAAATTATTAAAGCCCCAATATACGTAAAAATCACTATAAAAACAAACTTTATCTTATTTTCCCCGTAATATATGTAACAAAACAAATACTTTCCTTTAAATAAAGAAAATAAAACTGACCTGTTTTAAATTTAAATAAAAATTGAAAAAAACGGAAAATAAACTATGTGGGACCCACAATAATTCATACATTACCGCTCGTAGCGATGACATTGCGCATGCTCCGCGTATGTAAACATGGCAGACACAGTACAGACGTTCACCAGTCGCTTCCTTTTTTACCAATCATACATCAGGCCAGTTCTGAATGTTTACGTTATAATTGTACGTCGTATCGTTTCTAAACTAATTATTCCTTCTAATAATTTCCCAAAAAGTGAATGTTTATCACAGGAATACCTCAAGTCTACGACAAGACTTTGCAAACAATGTTTGTAAACAAAATCTTACCGTAGACATATCTGCATGTGCTTCCACTATAAGTAGAAACCTCAACTCTCGCGAGATCAGGTCTTGAACTTTCCGACGTGGTTCGGCAACAATCGTAATTTCGATGGCGGCGTGTTTAAAATGGAGGTGTGTTTACAAATAGCGAGTTTCAACTGCTCATATATCAATACTTTATGCACAAAGTCATGGTAACTATTGTTTGAATAACTTAATTTTAACTATATCTTAGAGAATATCCCAATAATTATGTGTGATTCTACATTAAATTTTTGGTGAATGTTACGTATATTGGGGCTTTAACAATATGGTATAGGATAAACTGCAGGAGCTCGAGATAAGACAAATAATCATATTCATATATACATTGTATTACACATAGATAATATGTAAATATTTAATACATAGATTAATGTGACAGAAATTGTCAAACTAGGTTAAAATAGTAAAAGCAAAAAAAAATAAATAAATAAACTATCTGATAATTCAATAAGTTTTTCCCATTTACTCCATTCATTTTTACATTTCAGCTGTGCACCTTCACCTTTACTATTGGCAATGTGTTTTTGAAAAATGTTATGGCCTGTAATTGTATTAATTAAAGCATATATATTAAAAACTTTATGTAAACATCTTGTTTTGTAAATATAAAACTTAATAATAATCAATATTTCATTGTCTAGTCTGTTTATTGTTGAACATCTATTATTTAAAAATACACCAAAAAGGTAGCTTTGTTTATTATACTGAAATGGGATATACAGTGCATCAAACAGTGTCTCCACACTTTGCAAAAATCTCTGAGTTTCTCTGCATTCCCATAAAATATGAATTATAGTCTCTCTTTCTAGGTTATATAAACTACATATTGGATTATTTACTAATCCTATTTTAAATAAAAACGAATTTGTTGTTAAAATATTCTGAACAAGCCTATATTGAAACCATTGTAATTTTGTGTTTTCAGTGGCCTTGAAAGGATTGTAATATGTATTTGTCCAATCTAATTCAAAATCTTCAAATAATTCTTCTCATTTTCTCCTACCAATTGAGATAATATCATTTTTGACCATAATATTATAAAAATTCTTTGTCCCTCATCATTTTCCATAAAAAGTAATATATTATCAGGGATAATTGGATAAATTAACAACTGGTTCTCGACATTCAGCCTCCTTAAACGTGTTTTGACAGCTGATATTACACCCTGATATTGAAGAGAGTTTACATTGATATGATACTTCTCTATGAATTCCTGAAATGTATAGAAAGTGACTGTACCAGAATCTTTTACTAAATCATTAATTATGGTTACACTTCTATCATACCAGGACTTGTAAAAAACTGTTTTTCCTCCAATTGTTATACTTTTGTTATACCATAATGGTAATGCCAGTGAACATGTTAGCCTTCCTATTTTTTCCCTAGCACAATCAGTATCATTTAATTTTTTCCATGCTCTAAAAACGTCTTTCCAGAATTTATTCTTACATTTTTCTTGTCATTCATCCATATACTCACTACCACATACAGATAACCTTTGTAAATCAGTGTGTGAATTAAAAGTAATTTGCCACTTGCATGTCTTTTTCAACAACCGTCTTACCCAACTAAGTTTCAAACAATCAACAAATAATTTTACATTTACCATTTTCAGACCCCCTTCTGAATAATTTTGTGTTGATATCTCTCTTTACTTTGTCTACTTTACTCTTTCAAAGAAAATTAAAAAGGATAGTGTTGAGCTCTTGAAGAAACTGTTCATTAGGAGTAGGTAGAGAGGTAAATAAATGATTAAATTGAGATAACAAGAGTGACTTAATTAGGGTTATTCTCCCAATGGGCGTGAGTATTCTTCTGCTCCATGTCTTTATTAGTGCTTTTAACTTGATTAACTTTTTATCAAAATTTAACTTGGGAATTTCATGCAGATTCACACTAAACTCAATTCCAAGCAATGTAAATTTAGTTCTTCCCCACTGCAGATTCAACTCTGGTAAAAAGGTTTCATCACTTTAAGTTTTGTTCCCTGTCCAAATAACCTGTGTTTTATCAACATTCAATTTCAAGCCAGAGATTTTTGCAAAGGTGTTTAATTCAATAATGGATTCCTTTAAGGAAATTTCAGAGCCATTAAGTACCAGTGTGGTATCATCAGCATACTGAGAAATTAGAATGGGAAGGTTATCTACATCTACGCCCTTAATCTTCTTGTTATTTCTTAACCTTATTCCTAAAATTTCAACACAGAACAAAGATGTATGGGGAGATTGGGTCCCCTTGGCGGCAGCCTCTTTTGATGTGGAAAAAAGATGACAAGTTTCCCCCTGATTTACAGTTGCAGTAATATTAGTATTAAATAATTTAACCCACTTTTGAATATCAGGACCAAAACCAAAATATTTCATAACTTTAGTTACAAACTCCCAAGACACAGAATCAAAGTTTTTTTTTTTCAAAATCCAACATGAGTAACAAACCTGAGGTATCATTTTCTTCTGTATACTGCATTATATCATATATAAGTCTTGTGTTCTCCCCGATATAGCGACCTTTAAGAAATCCTGTCTGATCCTGACTAATTAATTTATCTAAAACCTTTTTAATTCGATTAGCTATACATCCCGAGGCTATTTTATAAAGTATATTTAAAAGAGTTATGGGTCGCTAGTTTTTCAAAAATTGCCTGGGCTTATCTCTCTTAGGAATACATGTGATTACACCTTCTCTTTGAGTTACAGACAACCTCCCCTCTAAATATCCAAAATTTATGGATCTGACTATGAAAACCCCTAATTGATTCCAGAAACATTTAAAAAAATTCAGAAGTGAAACCATCTGTGCCAGGACTTTTATTATTTTTCATGTTTTTCAAAGTTTTAGCTGCCTCCTCTATAGAAATCATCCCTTCCTAACTTTTTGCGTCATTATCGTCTAATTTTGTAACATCATATATGCCTAAATAATCTGTTAAATCAATATCATCTATATTGTAGTTATAATCATATAATTTTTCCTAATAAGAGTTAACCTCCTTAAGAATATCATCTTGATCAGTTAATGTAACATTATCTTTTCAATTCTAGGTACAATTTTAGATATGAAATTTCTATTTTCTAAATTAAAAAAGTATTTTGTTGGCTTCTCACCTTCTTCTTGCCATCTTGCCTTCGATCGAATCATACTGCCTTTAATTCTATTCACTCTAAGGTGTTCTAGTTCTTTTTTCTTACCCTCCAATTCAATATCTATCTGTTCTTGGTCTTCTAAATTTTGAATAGTTTTCTGAAGATTATCCTCATTCCTATTTAGCTGTCTCTTTTTAAAAGATGAATATGAGATACTTTTACCCCTAATTTCCATGAGTACAGTTTCAAGGAAAAGCTGATCGTTAATAGAGAATTCAATATCTATATCTGGAATATTACTAATATTTTCCCTATTGTAGACTGGTAAATAATACTGAGCTTTTGTGTCCAAAATAACTTTTTTTAACTAACTTGAGGTACTCTTTATCATATAATAAAGAGGAGTTGAATTTCTAAAGCCCCTTTCCTCGTTTGAATGCATTAAACTTTAAGTTAAGCAAAGGAAAGGAATGATCAGACCTGTAACCTGTTTCAATTGTTGCGTTAACTACTCTTGGTAACAAATTATCCGAAATCAAATAAAAGTCTAACCTAGCCTGTTTTAACGGAGTTTTCTTTCTCCATGTGTAGCGTCTTAAATCTGGGTGAAGATCCCTATAAATATCAATCAATGCAAAATTTTCAATAATTTCTTAAACTTTCTCTTGCCTTTGGGTTATTGATACGTTTATAACCACTATCATTATCAAAATCATCTAAGATATTTGCTGTTGAGTCGTAAAATGTAGGCGTATCAATGTTTGGCCCGTAAAGTGTAATTAATGTCATTTTAGAACCATCCACTACAATATCAAGAGCTAAAAAAATTTCCGACAAATCCTTTCGTTCTTTGTCAACCTTAATTTCAAAATTACTATTCAACAGAATCGCAACCCCCCTGGAGTTTAATTTAAATGAACTAAAAAAAACAGTCAAAACCCCATTCACTTCTTATGATGTTTTGATATTCCTCCGTAAAATGAGTGTCTTGCAAACAATATATACTACAATTTTTAGCCTTTAAATAAGAGAAAACATCTTTTCATTTCATTTTATCCCCGAGCCCCTGGCAGTTTACTGATAAAATAGATATACTTTCCATCATCTTATACTATAATCAACTGTTCGAAAAATGATCTCCAGTCAAGACATAGAAGAAAGATGAGAGTACAGACATCAGTGTTACCAAAAAACTTGTTATTTATGCAAGAGCTGTGAATACAGATTTCAGTCCACAGACTTTGTTTTTAGAAAATGTTTATGTAACTGATGGTAAGGCAGAAACAATAACTCAGGCACTTATTGATTTACGTCAGAGGAAAAATTTGAGTAGGAACTCCGTATTCGAATTAGGTAGCGACAGGGCAGCAGTCATGACTAGTAAGAAACAAGGTGTCACTAGTAAATTCTTGAATTTAAACCCTAAACTGATTAATGTTCACTGCATTGCACATCGTTTACCCCTTGCAACATCCCAGGCAGCTAAAAAGGCGTCATATTTGAAAGAATTTCAAGAAATGTTGACCTCTTTGTACTATTATTTTAAAAGATCAGCTGTCAGAAACGAGAAAAAATTCAGGAAGTTCTCAATGAGCCTAAACTCCGATGTAATGAAGTTCATGCTGTTCGCTGGCTATCATTTTACAAAGCACTAGAAACAGTTTATTTAACATGCCTCTACCTTCTACTCCTGTTACAGGCAGTCAGCAACAATTGAAACCAATGCCTCTACCAACCTGTGTGCCAAGTACTCGACAACAATGGAATCCAGTGTCTCTGCAAACTTCTGTACCAAACTTTAATCAACAATTAAACCCAGCACCGCTACCTACTACTCGCATGTCTAGCATTCATGACCATACCCCTAATTATAGTCCGTGCTAACCCCGCGTAGTCAACTGTTTCGAAAATCTATATAAAAAAAAATTGTTAAGAGTTTAAGTCTAAAAGCCATTAGATTTTTTGTCGTATTTTTCTGAATTTTTAAAAATTGTTTTGAGATTTTTATTTTTTTTGGTTGAAAAGTTATGGCCAAAAAACCTATTTTTGCTTAGGGGTTAACTTTTTTAGTGGAGGGTTAAATAATTTTTTCGCGGCCAAATTTGTTAGCCCTCTAACTCCACGTTGCCCCCTAACCGCCGTTAACCCTCCCGCAAGTTTTCTGGGTGTTTTGGGGGGGTATTAGGTGAGACCCAGTAAAGGGGTATGCAAAATCGTCGATCTTGAGACAACTTCATTTTTTCTGTCATCGAATTAGTTTAAAGTTTTTTCCCGTGGTGATGGGAGTAAAACAAAAATATCCCCTAAAAGAGAATAAAAAAAACCCCTTACCCTCGAAAAAAATCAATTAACCCCCAAAAGACTGGACCCTGGGGAGCTTTGGTCTGTTTTTTCGAGGTAACAATTAGCATAAGGTAAAAAAATTGGACATTATTTTTTGAACGCTCACTGCTTGATGAATAATTGGTCTTTTTTCATAATTCTTTTTTAAAATGATTTTTAAGGATGTAAACTAATATTTTTCACTTTGAATTCCTCAAATCCGTGCTGTTTTTAGTGTTTAATCACGGTTTTAAAATTTTAAAATAAACAGCATAGGCACAAATACCTAGCTTTTTTATGCTATTTTCTTCACACTCTAGCCAAAGGGCCTTCCTGCAGGGGGTTAATTGTGGATTTCTTTCAAACATTTGTACCCCACCTAACCCTATAAAATGCAATTTTTCCGATTCAGATACCTCAAGTCAGGAAATTTTGCCAAGGGTCTCAAGTTGATCAACTTCACACGTGACGCTGGGGACTTTAGATACATCGAGGCGATTTAAATTTGGATTGATATTGTACAATGAAGCATGTACTACAATAAAAACATCAGCTTAAGTCTTCCATTCAATATCAAATGAGCATAACTATTGATCGAAATTGGACAGGTTATGCGAATTTCTTTACCCCATTTCATCCCTTGTTATTCAAACGTTTCCGACTTTATATCAGGCAATATAAAGCTTGAAAATGTAGTTCAGAAAAAGATCTTTAGAATCATATATATATTAAGTTAGGTCATAGGAAGACCGTCAAAACAGCCTATGTATAAACATCGAATAACAAATCTTAACATTTTTTTCTTAATGTCGTAAAATAAAATTTATTCGTAGGAATTGCTCATAATTTCACACAGTTATGTCCGGATAATATATATTAAAGGTAATAAAATATGACTGCATTAGCTCTGTCTAAAGTATCTCTTTGGTACAGTTATCTAACAAAAAATATTTGGGAATGCAAACTATTTTTTTTCCATTCCAGACTACTGCAAATGGCATAAAACATATCCCTAGCGTGGCAAGACTTCGTTTAGACCTAAAATATTTCTAAACCTCGAGATAAAATCCTGATTCTAAGGGTCGATGCTAATTTTACTACCTCCCAGAACCAAGGGCCGTAACTCCAAAATTAAAACTGATTTTTTACCTTTGACCCATTACTAGTGAAATATCAAAGATTGGTTTGAGTTCCGTCCATAACAAAAAAAATAGCATTTTTAACCAAAAACGGACATTGTTTCAATGTTAATGGTACTAGAGACCTGAACTTCTCTGAAAAGAGAACCATGACTAATAGAAATATGACACCATATCTTTGTTTTCGTTACCTCGATTAGAAACCTTTTTATCCGCATTTAAGTGAAAACACTTTATCAGATTTAGCTCCAATACGTTTAGGGTTAGAGTCTTAAAAATACGAAAAAATAAACGGGAAATGTTTGCTTAAACTTCTGTAAGAAACACGATTGTGAAAAACAACGTAAAAAATTAAATATGCTAATTTCGCTACGTCGATTTATTTCTAACCGTATCTCAGAAATAGGTCACGCCTTAAGGTCAAGGTCGAGGTCAATTATAAAGTTGTCACTCCTCTCTCGAATCCAATTAATATTTTTGAAAACTAATGACGCATTTCCATATGGTTAGGACAAAATCGAAAGAGATATCTTTGAAATTAATGTAGGTCAAAGGATTAAGTTTAATGTGAAGGTCGGAGGTCAATATGCTGATCGGGTGACATATTACTCTAATAAATAGGTCAAGGACAAAGAACAATGCTAACCTTGCTAAATTTATGCTACTTCTGCACCAACCCTAACCCTAACCACTTGTTTTATGCTACTTCGACAACAAGTGGTTAGGGCTAGGGTTGGTGCCGAAGTAGCATAATATGTAACCATAACAGCATATGAAGTAACCTTATCAGCATAATATGTGTTTACCAGCACAAAATTGTCATATTAGCACTACTTGGTAACTTGCGGTTAGGGTTAGGGTTAGGGTTGGAGCTAAAGTAGCATAATATGTCACCATACTAGCATATTATGCTATATTTGTAACCCTTATGCTAGTAATGGTACTTCAGGGGGTATATAAGGAGCCCGGAAAACGCGGTTAGGAACAAAAGCTAACCGCCAACAGAAGTTGTCAAATTAGCATAATGACAAGGAAAAGAACCGTGAGTATTATTTAACGATTATTTTAAATACCATTTATGTATACATTAATATACATTGATACTTAACTTACTACTGGTGCCAAAAACATATGAACGATCTGAAATAAGAATTTTACAATGCGATGTTGCAAGAATTTTTTTTGCAGTTCATACTAATAAATAATAATTATAAATGTTTAATTAATTTTAAACAGAAGACTACACGTGGAAGGGGGAGAAAAAGAGGCTCTAACAAAGATGAAAAGGACACCTCGGAGGACGCGAACGTAAGTGGAATTATTTTATTGATGTCAAGCTACTAATGTTTAATAAGGTCTTGAATTTTAATATGAAACTTGTATGGCGAGATTATCTTTTAAATCATTTACAGTATCCTGTAGAACAGATGTCTACTTAGGATGTGCAGCCTGAGAAAGCTTCAGAAACTGAGGAACGTACGAGAGATGAGGAAGTAGACACTAACCCTAACATGAAAGTAAGTGAAGAACAGATATCTACTTCGGATGTGCACCCTGAGAAAGCTTCAGGAACTGATGAACATACAGGAGAAGAGGAAGTAGACACTAACCTTAACGTGAAAGTAAGTGAGGAACAGATATCTACTTCGGATGTGCAGCCTGAGAAAGTTTCAGAAACTGATGAACATACAGGAGAAGAGGAAGTAGACACTAACCTTAACGTGAAAGTAAGTAGAATTATCTTAATAATGCTATATTAAACAGCATACCACCACAATAACATAGATTACGTCTTATAAATACAGATAGAAACATACATTTTAAAAACTTGTGATCATTTACATATATATTATTTTATATTTTAAATCAACATTTCCTTTACAGTGTGCTGGAAAACATGTTTCTAACTTGCTATACTTCAAGTTCTATAAGACGATGAATTTCAAGATTGAAATTTAAAATTATACTCTCGTTTTAAATCAACTACTCTTTTACAGCGTCCTGGAACAGAAGAACAGATGTATAATTCGGATACTGACCTTGCGGAAGCAATGGAAATATTTTCACAAATGCAAGCACAAACGGAAGCATATGGACAAGACAACACGTTGAGGAACGCTGAAGTAAGTAAACATATTTTAATAATGTCATACTTTAAATGCTTTAAGGTAATGAATTTCAATATTGAAATTATTCGATGAGATATTTCATTCAATATTTCTTAACAGTGTCCTGGAGCGGAACAGATGGCTAGTTCGGATACAGAGCTGGAGGAAGATTCACAAACACAAGCATATGGACAAGACAACACGTTGAGGAACGCTGCAGTTAGTAATATTTTCATAATGTCATACTTCGTATGCTTAAAAGTGAGGAATTTCAATATTGAAATTATACAATGATATACTTTCACTCAACATTTCTTTAACAGTGTCCTGAACAACAGATGTCTGAATCGGAAACAAGAACAGATGAGGAGCAGACTCAGCTGCCTGACAACACCGTGAGCAACGCTGAAGTAAGCATAACATATATCAATGATATCATAATTCAAATGCTATATGATAATGAATTTCACTGATGTAAGTAGAAAAAATATGCTCTTTTCGCCAATGCTTAACGTATGCTGTCTAGTGGTTAGGGTTAAAGTTAAATGTAATATTGATGCTGATATGATAACTTCTATGCTAAATTGGCAACATGCGTTTAGGGTTAGGGTTGGAACTATAATAGCATAGCATGTAACCATATCAGCATATGGCGTAATTATATCAGCATAAATGAAACATTACTAGCATAATTGTATCTTTATTAGCGCAGGGTTAGGGTTAGGGTTGGAATTATGCTAGAATCGTAATATTTATGTTGATTTGTTTACTTTATGCTAAATTGATAACATGCGGTTAGGGTTAGAACTAAATTAGCATAATATGTAACCACATCAGCATATGGCGTAATTATATCAGCATAAATGCAACATTTAGCATTATTGTAGCCATACTAGCGCAGGGTTAGGGTTAGGGTTAGGTATGCTGTTATGATTACAAATAGTGCTGGTAAGGTAACTATTATGCTACCTTAGTGATATGTGGTTAGGGTTAGAGAAAAAACAGCTTTATATGTAATCAAAATAGCCTATTATGGAATCTTGTTGACATAACATCAAAGTTATCTCTATGTACATGATTTTTCATATGTTTTGTTAGTAAATACTTTCCTTCACTTTTTCAGCCGCCGAAACATGTCTCTATTCCAAAGACTGGAAAAAAGAAGCCTAGTAAGCGAGAGAAAATCACCTGTGACATATGCGGAAATCCACAGTCGAACATATGGCGCCACAAGCAGGATATGCATGGCGTGAAACAGAAAAAGGAAAAGTTGCATGTGGTCCGAGGCGGGTATGTCGCATACACGTGTCCATTAAAAGACTGTAACAAAAGCATGCGCACGGATTAGGGACCATTTTGTTAAAGTTCACAACATAACCAACAAATAAGATCGAGAGCGATACAAGAAACTGGCAACACCGGTATCAAAAGACGCTCCCCAAGTTGAAAAACCGACCAAGAGATGTAGAAGAAGCAAAACCATATGGCCACCGGAAGCCGAAAGGTCTTGCATGGAAATTACGGTTGGCGGGGATATCCCGCGAAAAAAGAAACCAAAACCAATAGAAGAAAGTTCTTCAGATTCTAATGTTCAAGACGACATTTCCACTTCCTCGGAAGAGGAATACGTTCCTGAGGATCCTTTTCGCAATGTCTTCATCAGAATATTTTCTAAGTATCTTCAAAGCGGAGAACATCTAAAAAAAATATGACGTTGCCATGCAACACTGCAAACAACTATACACACTATGGAAGGCGTGTCCCGGCAAGAATTTAAGGCTACCAAACATAATGAACGTGGACCACATTGTTGAAAATTGGATACCTAAAGAACTGCAAAACATGCAGGTAGGGACAATTAAGAGCTATCTATGTAGCTACACATTATTTCTGGAATTCGTAGCAGAAAAAATATCTATGACAGAAATGCGGCCATCACGGCAAAAACGCGTATCGTACGAGTACAGAAAAGACTAAACAAACAGGCAGCTGTGCGGAGGACTGTGGTGGATAACGAAGACCTGCAAAATATGCCCACCGCCTCGGAAATGCACCATTTCCTACACTCAGATGAATGTAAAACGATAGAGAAAACCTGGCGAAGGAACCCGATCAAACTGACCGATAAAAAGCAATATAATCATTGCCTAGGATACGTCATCCTTAGGATCATCATGGCCAACGCTCAGCGTGCCGGAGCTATCTTGGGGATAAACCAGGCTGTCTTCGACAACGCTAGAAGAAAATCTGACGGCGTAGTATTGCAGGTATTTCTTTTGACAAATCGGAAAGGTATCGTGATAGGTTTGGTGAGATTAAAATATATAAACATAAATTGGATTTGATGATAAAATATTCATTTTATTTATTTCAAACATAAATCAATAAATATATGAACAAAAAATATATATTCACAATACTTTTCCACATAAACATATTTTTTTATCGCGGAATTATATGTATAATTTTAGGAACAAATGGGCCATAGCTTAGAGAAAATGAAACTCTTATATTAGCATTGCGGTTAGGGAAAATGAAAAAAAAATATATAAATACTTTTACAAATGATATTCAAATCTGTTCTCTTTAATACAGGTAACAGCTCACAAGACCAGTGGAACGGGGGCAGCATCACTTGGTCTTCCAGACCCCTTGTTCCAATACCTGGAGGCGTACATACATCTGCGGAATCAATTGCCACGGTACAAACACGACGCTTCTGAATGCCTTTTCTACAGCTATCCATCGTTGAATAATTCACCCGTTCCATTGAACACATCAGTGTTGAATAAGGCAATAAACAGGGTATGGAAGCTTGTCCACCCGGACAAGTCCATAAGTTGCACATTATTGAGAAAGATGACATGCACCACAGTCAGATCAGAGGTGGAGAACGTCAGAGAAAAGATGGCCGCACACATGACTCATTCAGCAGTCACAGGGGACAAGTACTACCAAAAACACCAGAGGATAGAAAATGCCTTGCCGATGTCAAAGCTAATTACTAATGTCGTCACCATGCCTAAACGAAAGGTAGGTGACCGAATCCATATTCTTTCAATTTAATATTTCCACCAAATGTCTCTGAATTTTTTCCAATAATCATCAGCATATTTCTAATAGCATGGCTTTTTTCAGGATGATATTCCCGCTGCCCTGGGATCCCCAGATCAGAATAAAAAGAGCATTCTGTCCAAAACTCCTAAACGAAAGGAAGGTGACCAAATTCATAATCTTTCAATATAATATTTGTTCCAAATGTCTCTGATCTTTTCCATTCATTATCAGCATATTTCTAACTGCATGGCCATTTTTTTCAGGATAATATTCCCGCTGCCCATGGATCCCCAGATCAGGATGAAGAAAGCATTTCGTCCACATCTACGCCACACTGCAATAATTCATTCCTTCAAATATCTTATATTTCAAATATTTACAACAATCGGCATAGTCTAAGTGTATCACTTTTCTTTTTGCGTGTTTTTCTTTAGGAAAATCCACTGCCTGAGCCAGGATCGAACGTGTCATCGCAGGATGAAAGTGAACATGGAACATTCCTTCTGCATGGCAGGAGAGGTTTCCTGCCAGAAGAGTCTAATCTTTTACTGGACTTATGTGCACCAGTTTAGGGAAGAAAAAAACAAACTCCATGAAGGTGGTGGAACACCTCCGTAGTTCCAAAGAAGGGGAGCAGTTGATTCAAACCCTAACAGAGAGACATGGTGCTCAGGCCAAAAAGAAAATTTGTGATAGACTAAGAACGGCACTAAGATCAAACAAATACTTGTAAAAATAAATAAAAAAACGAAACAAAAAAAACAAAAAACAAAAAACAAAAAAAAATATCAAATAAAAAAAAACTCTTTTAGTTCCAATCAAAATGCACAGGCAGTGCGGAAATTAGGGCTCATAGGGACAGGTTCCATGTACCGAGCCTGGAATGAAAAAAAAATCATACTGATGTCCCTAAAATAATTAATAATGAAACATTAATATAATGAATGTTTGTGTCTGTTTTTATTTCACTAGATTTCTTCGAATTATTTTTTTTCACGTCAATGCAATTAACCCTAGACCTAACCCTAATCCCGACAGTTTCGATAATATTACAAAATTAAGAAAATATGCGTTGATGAATAAGCATTAAATTTACATTTAAAAGTACAAATTCCACATGGGAAAAATATTTTCACCATTATAGAAAAAATATTACAAGATAGAGTTTACTACGAAGAAATTAATGTATGTAGCATATTTAGCATAACCCTCTAACCACAAAGTTTCTAACATTTTTTTAGAAAAAAACGTCCCGAATCGACTAATTTATCTGATTCCAAATTGGCTGAAACGCATAGAAAACCTCGAAGTAAAAAAAGTAATTTTTTTTGCATGTTTTTGAACTAAAGTAGTAAAATAGCACAAGAGTGATAAAATCAGCATCTATGTAAAAATACCAGCGGAGAAGGTAATAAAATAGCATCAATTATTACCAAATCAGCATAAAAATGTTACAAAAACAGCATTAATGGTTTTGGTATAGCGCGTTTAGCGTAATTATCGTCATTTTAGCATAAAAATGTAACTTTTTTAGCATGGACTATAACCCTAACCCTAACCCTAATTATAGTCCAAATTTTGGTCCAAAGGTTTTATGCTACAAAAATGTTACCAATGGTATTTTAAGTGTGTTAAAGTAGGTGGTTAAAGCTGCAATTTTTACATGATGATTTGAGGTGTCACACTAACATCACAAAAAACGAGAAATTTGAACTTCAAATAAATTTTTCTCTAGAGCTGATTTTATGACTTTTTCTAACCCTTTGATACCCTAATGAGGGTTAAAAAAATTATTTCGGCCAAAAGGAGTTAGCAGGATTCTCGTCCTAACCCCCCTTAACCCCCTGCAAAATGAAGGTTGCAAACAAAACCTTTTTTGGCAAGGCTTCTCAGGGGGTACCACTTTTTCTGATATCTTGAGAAGTTTTCATTTTTGCTGTCAAAAATAAGCATCAGAAAATTTTCCCGGGGCGCTAGAAAATTTTTCTTTTTTTCATGTGAAAGGACTTGTTGAAGCGACCACAAAACTATCCTCATTTCGGGAAAATCAGTAAAACGAAAGGAGTTATATGAAATTTTCCGTCCTTTGGGTGTACCCATTAGCATAAAGTGAATTGTTTTGGACCAAAACCTTCGAATGTTGCGGTTAGACATTTTCAGTGGGATTTTCCCGGATCTTTTTACATCGCCAGCTGGGACAATCATTTGTCTCCATTCTGAAAAAAAAAATCGCCTTCAATGCGTGATTTTTTCCTCGACGCATTTTATGTTAAAACGAAAAATGGACACTTGCACCATGTTTCTGATGCCAAACAACGCATGAATACCAATTTCCCTCGTAATCGGACCATATCTAAATTTCGACCAATCAGAGGCTCTGGTCGACGCATTTTTTGTTAAAACGAAAAATGGACACTTGCACTATGTTTCTGATGCCAAACAACTCATGCATACCAATTTTCATCGAAATCGGACCATATCTAAATTTCGACCAATCAGAGGCTCCCGTTGCCGGAAATTTTGCCAAAACGGACAATGGACACTTGCACTATGTTTCGGTTGGCAAACTACACATACACACCAATTTTCATCGAAATCAGACAATATCTAAATTTCAACCAATCAGAGGCTCCGGTCGACGCATTTTTCGTCGAAACGAAAAATGGCTACAATTATGATCTTTCTAATGTCCAGTTGAACACACATGCCAATTTTCACTGAAATCAATTCATACCTAGGGTTCTTACAGATAGCATCAACTTCTAACACTCCAAAAAGTGGGTAAGGATTGAATTATTTCATAATTCCTTCCATAGAAATAATTAACAACGAATTTCCTTTAAAAATACTTTATTACTTGTTCTAAGCAAAGGTAGCCTAAAATGGACTTCCGGTCTTCCTCCGCTTAACAGGGTTAGGGATGGACTACAACTGCTCCAGACAAGTTTGGGGGTGTCTTCGGTTCGAGTGGCTGCTATATAAGGAGGAGAGGTGCCTTGTTAACGCCATTCACGAAGCGACCGCCGAAGGGTGAAGACCTCGGAATAGGTAAGACTGTCGATTTTCTCGATTTGCAAATGCTTTTTATACTAAAGGATGTTTTGATTACTGCAGATTGATTGCATTACATTGAATTATTCTATTGAAATAAAAAAAATATATCTTGGTCGTTGATTTTTTTGTTTTTGCAATCAGTATTTTGGGTGATTTTCGCGACGGTTTTTTTTGGTACTGTTAAAAAGGTAAGCACACTTTTCATTGTCTTCTCCCCTTTCCCCATTACACAATGCAAAGAAATACTAAACTTTCAATATTACTGAATATTTCTTTGGTCAAAAGTCAAAAGTAAATATCAAAACAGGTCACAGAAGAAGTCATTCACTTTACATATTCCCCATTTCTTTTGTTTTTTTTTGTCAAAGTCAAATGCTCAATATCTATTACAAATTTGAAAGAAACAGTTGAAGTATAATTACATATGAGATTTCTGTTGTCAAAAGTCCAAACTAAAATGTGAAGCATCATGCTATATTTCAAAAAGGCAATTGAACTTTCCACATTACCCATCCTTATTAAGACTTAATGATATTAGAAATTCGGTCTTTAAACAAAACAATCGCCCAAAATATGCATTCGGTTTCTTTGAAGCAGATGGAAGCAGCCCGCTGAGTTTCAGAGTATCAGGTGAACCGTTCTATTTCAGATTGGTCAACGTTAATCCCGAAGTAATAAAGACAAAGTTGTTGACCAATGTGTTAACTTATTTTATTTATTTTCATTTAACCGAATGAGCTGAAAATGTATATAATTATTTAAAGAAAGGTAAAATGAAATAGTTAGAAGAGATTTCCGGTATAATAATATATATAATATATATAATAATTTCAGGTATTTTGAGTTAATTTCTATTTTATGCTAACGTCCTAATTGAAAACAATGCATTTTAGTCCACCTGCACGATTTTTCTTTCTTCTTTGATGTAAAGCACATTATTGACGGATCATGATGAGGCATCGTTTCCCACGTGAAATAAGGGTAACTCCATCTGCACGATTCTTTCAGATGCTTTGATGACACGACTGCGCAGTAAGAAGGTTCAACTCAGTTTGAGATCAAGCATTAGAATTTCTTACTGTTGGTTTCATCTTCCACATATATTCCAACCATGGGTCACTGTCTGAGCAAACAAGAGAAGACCAAAGATTTAGAGAGAGAAGTGGAAAGTCTGCGAGAAAAGACAGAGGAAAACAGCACGGAAATTAATAGACTTTATGCCGCTTTTGAGTGCCCAAGGCACTGTAATTTTGTAGAGACGTTGCAGAAATTAGAAAAGGTACAAAAGGCACATGAACTCTTAATACGTAATTTACCTGTTCCGCAGGGGAGCCCTTCATATGCAAGGACAAAAATCCATCGAACAGTTTCATTGAGAGAGAGAGACAAGTCAATGCCTTCAGTTCAAGAGGAAAGTGAAGCTGGCTACCTGGAACTGAAATAGACAACAAGAAGGATGTACTTGAAGGGGAGGAGACTAAAAAAGCAAAGAAAAGAAAAATTAAAAATCAGAAGAAACAGCAAAATAATATAAGGAAAAAAAACAACAGAAAATGAAAAATATATGTTAAAAAATAACAAAAAAAAAAAAAACAAAAAACAAAAACAAAAAAAAAGGGGCTTTCTTGAGCAGGGTCACCGTTCCAAGCCCGGACAGGGATATATGCTCAGATTTGGCAGACATATCTAAGTATATTTCTCTGACTGATGCTCAAAATGGCAATTTCAAATGTGTTTTTAAATTGTAATTGAACAAAAATATTAAGTTATCGATATTTGATTTTAAAGAAATCACTCTTGAATTTTATTCTATTCTCATCTAGAGTGTCATTTTTTTTACCAAATGAGAATTGTTTTCTTTAATAATAATTCAGTTCATACAATAAAATAAACAGTTCTTTTTCAAAACCTACTGGACATTTCTGATAAGCAGTCACAAATAAATTCAACATTATTTATATCTTTGAAGTTTTTCCCTTATCAATCAAACAAACGAAATACAAATACAAATGAAAAATGACATGCAAAATGGAAAGATGATGTTCAAACAGCCACCTGTGTCGGAGATATCCAACAGAACACAAGAAAAACTCGAAGACCACAGCATTTCGGGTTCTGCACGGCCGTCAAATAAGGAAAATACAGGCACAGCAGAAGAGCTCAACCAGTTATTTTTACCAGTATCAGAAAAGGAACTAGATTCCGAACAGAAGCCCGAAAAGGAGGACATGGATACATAGGCAGAGATATCCGTCCCAGAACAAGAATTTACACACCAAGAGATAGAAGATATGACGGACACAACGACAGATATATCCTGCCCAGAAGCCGAACAGGCCGAGGACGAAACGGATCCGGATTCCAAACAGATATCCGTCCCGGAACAAGAATATACACGCCAAGAGAAGGAAGATCAGAAGGACACAACGACAGATATATCCAGCCCAGAAGCCGAACATGTCGAGGACGAAACGAATCCGGAATCATCCAACGACAAGGCTTTTTGTCCCGTGGTATGTTGTTCAAAATTCTAACGTGTCTGCTAATTTTTAGTTATTAACATGTTTTTTTTTCATTTCCCCTCTTATTCATTTTAGCAGGTTCGTTTTCTGAATTATTTCCTTCTTGTCTTTCCTAAATGATTAACCATGTAATTATTTCTTCAGGCAGATGAATCGGATATGAACACAGCAGCTGACGTATCCAAGCCAGAACATACCAACATCGAAGAGCACACAGATGCGAGTTGCGAACAGCCTAGTGAACAGACCGATTTGGACAAAGAGACAGAAGCATCAAGCCAAGAATCCGATCCTGAGAGTGACATGTCAGAAGAGGTAAGTAGAGCTTCGGATATGATGTCGGATGTAGACGCACAAGTGATTACCTGAGCCACTTTAAAAAACACCACACTAGCATGAGGATGTTACCAATAAATGCTGTTATTTTAGCATAAAAGTAGGGTTGGAGTTAGGGTTAGGCTGTGCTAATTTAGTAACATTTTCATGCTAGAGTGGTTACTTTTTATGCTAATTGGGAACACCGTTAGGGTTAGGGTTGGAGCCGAACTAGCATACAAAATGTTACTAATGTAGCATAAATGGTGTAATTTTAACATAATGCGACTGTTGGGGTTAGGGTTAGGGTTAGGTTGTGCTAGTTTAATAACATTTCATGCTAGATTGGTTACTTTTTATGCTTATTTGAAACCCCGATAGGGTTAGGGTTAGAACCAAACTCGCTTAAGTATGTTACCGAAATAGCATAAATGGTGTCACTTTAGCATAATGCCATTGTTACGGTTAGGGTTAGGGTTAGGTTTAGGGTTTCGGATAGATTGTGCTTATTTCTATTCACTTCTATGCTAAAATGGTTACTTTTTAAGGTGTCTAACACCGCATACAAATTAAGTTTCATCGAACTCGGACCATATCTGAATTTTGACCACTCAGAGGCTCCCGCTAACGCATTTTTTTAATCAAAAATAAGAACCAACACTTGCACCATGTTTCGGATTGTCAAACAACACATGCCTTGTCGTATACATACCACGTTGGCAACAAAATCTCAATGAATATTCAAATTTTATATTTTTTTTTTACATCTGTAGTGAGCCACCCTTTATAATTAGTTATATAACTGCATTTCATTGCGTACAGAGAAAATAATTCCATCATCCAAAACCAGAACGAAAAACATTATTACAAGTCAATGACCCTCGAAAATACGCATTGTGATCTCTTTCTCTATGAACTGTTTTTTCATACATAGATATACAAATAATAATTAAATGGTTGAATGGCAAATAAATAGATATTTTTTTTTGTGTTTTAACAATATATTAATACATTTAAATAAACAGCAAACAGAAAAAAATATTTAAAGCCCAGTCTGTTGCAATGAGATATAAAAAAGAAATCATCAAAATCGGACAATATCTAACTTTCAACCAATCAGAGCCTCCGGTCGACGCAGATTTCATGAAAATAAAAACTGGACACTTGCGCCATGTTTCTGATTGTGAAACAACACATGCCTTGTCGTATACATACCACGTTGGCAACAAAATCTCAATGAATATTCAAATTTTATATTTTTTTTACATCTGTAGTGAGCCACCCTTTATAATTAGTTATATAACTGCATTTCACTGCGTACAGAGAAAATAATTCCATCATCAAAAACCAGAACGAAAAACATTATTACAAGTCAATGACCCTCGGAAATACGCATTGTGATCTCTTTCTCTATGAACTGTTTTTTCATACATAGATATACAAATAATAATTAAATGGTTGAATGGCAAATAAATGGATATTTTTTTGTGTTTTAACAATATATTAATACATTTAAATAAACAGCAAACAGAAAAAATATTTAAAACCCAGTCTGTTGCAATAAAATATAGAAAAGAAATCATCGAAATCAGACAATATCTAAATTTCCACCAATCAGAGCCTCCAGTCGACGCAGATTTCGTGAAAAGAAAAACTGGACACTTGCACCATATTTCGGATGCCAATGATTCTGATGTCCATCAGCATATGCATACCAATTTTCAACAAAGTCGGGTCATATCTAAATTTAGACCAATCAGAGGCTCCGGTAGACGCATTTTTCGTCAAATCGGAAAATGGACACTTGTACAATGTTTCTGATGCCAGACAACACATGCATACCTAATTTCATCGAAATAGGACCATATCTAAATTTCGCCCAATCACAGGCTCCGGTCGACGCATTTTTCGTCAAATCGACATATTGACAATTGTACCATATTTCTGATGCCATACAACACATGCATACCAATTTTCATCGGAATCGGACCATATCTAAATTTCGACCAATCAGATGCTCCGTCGACGCATTTTTCGTCAAATCGAAAAATGGATACCTGTACCATGTTTCTGATGCCAAACAACACATGCATACCAATTTTCATCGAAATCGGACCATATTTAAATTTCGACCAATCACAGGCTCCGGTCGACGCATTTTTCGTCAAATCGGAAAATGGACACTTGTACAATGTTTCTGATGCCAGACAACACATGCATACCTAATTTCATCGAAATAGGACCATATCTAAATTTCGCCCAATCACAGGCTCCGGTCGACGCATTTTTCGTCAAATCGACAAATTGACAATTGTACCATATTTCTGATGCCAGACAACACATGCATACCAATTTTCATCGGAATCGGACCATATCTAAATTTCGACCATTCAGAGGCTCTTGTCGACGCATTTTTCGTCATAACGAAAAATGAACACTTGTACCATGTTTCCGATGCCAAACAACACCTGGAAAAAAACTTTCATCGAAATCGGACCATATCTAAATTTTGACCAATAAAAATCATTCATTCGGCGGCAGTTTTGTTCTTTAAAAAAATGACCTCAGATGTGTGTTCAGGACATCAGACTCACCCTACATGCCAATTTTCATCAAAATCAGACGGACTTTTACTTTCGACCAAACAGAAAATTCAAGCTGACAGCCATATTCTGGCACCAACTAAAAAAAAATTTTTTTTTCTCTGGATTGGATTTTATTGATAAAAAAACACACCAGAGTTCGTTGATGCATAACAACTACAAGATGAATTAATATTATCTTTTTTTAAGTGGACATGGGGTGCTAAAATTTCAAGGTATTTTCCCAAAAATTTGACACCCAAAATTTGATGGCTGAATCGACTTAATATGGCCTAAAACGCCTTGAAAACATTAAAGTAAAGTACATGATTTTTTGAAAAACATTTTTGGCCAGTAACCAGATTAGCGCAAAGTGGTAACCAAATTAGCATAACTACACGAAATTAGCATAAGAGCATTACAAACTAGCATAACTGCGTTACCATTAGCATAAAAAATGTACTACGGTTAGCATGGACCCTAACCCTAATTAGACCCACTTTGGTCCCAGGGTTAGAAATTTTACAACTTAACTTTGATCCCCTAACATATTTTTTCTGGTAAGTCATTTCAGAAATGTTTCCAGAGGGTTAGAGATGTTTTTTGTAGGAGAATTCGGATTGCACATCGTTTTTTCTATGTAAATCAGTTTGTAAGAACAAGTTATATTTTAAGGTTGGTTATGTTGCAAAAGGAAATGGCACTAGGGTTGACATTTCTAATAGGGGGTTAATTAAGGTTAATTAAGGCTTTAATTAATCCTTTCTAACCCCCAGGGTTATCAGTTCGACTTTCTCTAACCCCCTGACTTTGCTAGGGGGCCTTAAATCGAGTTGAAAAAAATCGAGGTGCTGTGTATATCTAGCAGACCTTTTGGAGCTCCAAAATCAGACCACTTTTTCATTTTTTTTCTAAAATGTTGATTCTGTCAATATTTCTTGTTTGATCGTTTCCAAACTTTGCAGAAAGTTTGTTCAGACCTCAGAGTAGGTTTTCCTACAAGGAGAAGCCGCAGCAATGTCAATATTTTGAGAAATCGAAAAAATCTAGAACCCCATTTTTGGGGGGGTTTATGTTGCAAAATACCAACCTTGAAAATCATCGTTTCCTGAAAAATCTAGAAGAGGGTTAGAATTTTTTTCGGTGGGCATTTACCTCAAATTATTTCAGAATTATGGCGAAAGAAAAACTTAAATATCTCAATTACTTTTCAAAATAAGACTACTTTTCTGAAGTTGGAATTCTGCAACATAATGCTAACCCTGGAGGTATTTTTCAATAATTGCTTTTTTGTTAATTGCTTTATCTAAAAACTAATTGCATCGATCATTTGAGCTTTTCATATGAAATCATGTGACAAAAGAAAAAATTCTAAAGTTGTTAAATGTCATCGTAGTAAGCTTTTGAAATTTTGCTTAAAAATCGTAAAAATTACACATTTTAGTTTTTTCGAGATTAAAAATATAAAGACTTTTCCTTTTCACTTTTTATTGCTCAAATAATGTTTTTGATATGTTGTCCTACATTTTGACACCCGATAGACTTTTGTAGAGGTTTTTTTTTGCAAAACTAGCCCAAGTCAAAGTTTGCAGTTCATGAAAAAATCGACTTTTTTATCTAAAGGATTTCAATACTTTTGTTGGCATAATTCACTAGAATAAAGTTATTTTAGATCGGCAAGTGTGAAATTGGGCGAAAAATTTCGCTTAGAAGCGAAAAATAAATCTTTAAATATTTTTTATGTTGCAATATACCAGTGCTGTGATTAGAAATAGAAAAATAAATATATGGCAAACATATGTTTTTTATTTGTGATTCAAACATTTTTCATGTGTATTTATTAATCATATAGTCATTTATAATAAATTGTGCAGATTTCACTTTGAATTTTTATAAAAGATTTATTCTATCATGCTGTTTTCAGCTTTTCATTTATGTTGTAAACGTCCATACGGTTAGGGTTAGGTTATGTTGCATTCATCAATTTGTTATGTTGCATAATGCTGGGGTTAGGGTTTGTTTATGTTGCATAAGGCCTTAGTTATGTTGCAAAAGGTCTATATTAACCCTGGGATTAGATTATGTTGCATTAAGACAAACGCATCCCCTAAGCAACATAATCAAACCCCGGGGTTAGATTATGTTGCAATCGACTTAAAAATTCTAACCCTTTGCAACATAACCAAACCCTGAGGTTAGGTTATGTTGCAATCGGCTTACGCATTCTAACCCTTTGCAACATAACCAAACCCTGGGGGCTGTTACATTTTCTTTTGCATAAGCGACAGAGTAAAACAGGAAGTTGATGATGGCGGACACGAATTTACTGTTGTCAAGCTAAAAAGAGTTAAAACTGAGGTAAGAGTTATATTTGTAATATTTCAATGCTACATTTATGTTAAAGAAAGCTCCCAGACTGTAAATATCTATTCATTTCAATCCTAACACGGCAATCGGGTTTTAAATTCTAACGTTTGCAACGTAACCAAACCCTGGGGTTAGATTATGTTGCAATCAGCTCATAACTTTAACCCTTTGCAACATAACCAAACCCTGGGGTTAGATTATGTTGCAATCGGCCTATAAATTCAACCTTTTGCAACATAACTAAACCCTGGGGTTCGGTTAGGTTGCAATCGGCCTATAAATTCAACCTTTTGCAACGTAATCAAACCCTAGGGTTAGATTATGTTGCATACATCAAACCCCGTAGCAACATAACCTAACCCTGGGGTTTGATTATGTTGCATCAAGAAAAACTAACCCCTTTAGCAACATAACCCAACCCTGGGGTTAGATTATGTTGCAATCGGCTTATAAATTCTAACCTTTTGCAACATAATCAAACCCTATAGCCAAACCCTGGGGTTTGATTATGTTGCATCTTACGCAAGTAGTACTTTAGTTGAACTTGCAGTTACAGATTTTCATATTTGTTTTTACTTTTCTAACTAGAAATTTAGAGTAAATCATGTTTGCTTCACTGACTTCTCTTTATGATATATAGTCTAAACCAATGAGTACATAGTAAATACATTGTTCTACTTTCCTACACAAAAAAACACAACACAGGTAATTATAGAACCACATTTTATTATTTCATAATGCCGCGAAGAAAGCAAACACGTAAAGCCGCGAAGGCTACATATACAAACGAGGACAGCAATGACTCAAACATTACACAGCTGCCATTAGACAGGAACGAACAACATTCCAGTCAACAGATGAGTGAAAACGAGTACTTAGGAGTCAGCACAGAAAATCAGGACAGTAAATTACCACAAGATCACAGTGATGAGATGGGGGACATACAACAGCAAGACAGTAAAGGGATAAGTGAAAACAACAATAACACAGAAATCACAGGAAATCAGGACAGTAAATTACCACAAGATCACAGTGATGAGATGGGGGACATACAACAACAAGCAAGTATAGGGATAAGTGAAAACAACAATAACACAGAAATCAGCATAGGAAATCAGGACAGTAAATTACCACAAGATCACAGTGATGAGATGGGGACATACAACAAGCAAGTAAAGGGATAAATGAAAACAATAATAACACAGAAATCAGCATAGGAAATCAGGACAGTAAATTACCACAAGATTACAGTGATGAGATGGGGGACATACAACATGCCAGTAAAGGGATAAGTGAAAACAGTAATCTACCACAAGACCACAATTATGACAATGAGGAATCTGATTATGACGACGACAGAGACCAAGACTATAAGCCTGAGGCCAGTGAGGAATCTGATGACGAAGATGGGGGACACACCTATGAGGCTACGTACAGACATACTAAAATATCAATCAAAACAGACTCAAAATATAAACGTGTATATTTAAAGGAACGCACGTCAAAAATCCACATAAAAAGGACCGTGTCAAGAAAACAGACATCTGTCTCACAAATTCAAACCATAGCCGATTATATCAAAGCAGTCACAGTGGAGGATATGCTTGACAGTGACTTATTACTCAATGGTTGGCTTGAAAAGTTTAGAACTGAAAAACAGCCAGGGACAGTGAAAAGTTATCTTGGAGCATTTAAGCAATTTCTTTGCTATCTGGAAACGATAAAGATTTCGGTCTAAATTGGGGTTGGGTTAGGTTGGATAGAACTTGACGAAACAGACGAGGTGGTCAGAGAGAAGGACAATGCAATGAACGACAACGACAACATCGGAACTTTAACAGAGGAGGTAGAAACGACACATGACGAGATTAATGGGAAGGATATGCAAACAGCTGGAATAGAAAATACCGACAATGGGAATGAAACACAGGAAAGGGAAAAGGACACCATAGACAAGCAGGAAAAAGGGACAGACGCAAACGGCAACGAAGTAGACCGTACGACAGTTACAAAGGAGATGGAACTTGACGAAACGGACGAGGTGGTTAGGGAGGACAATGCAATGGACGGCAAGGACAACACTGGAACTTTAACAGAGGAGGTGGAAACAACACACGATGAGATTTATGGGAAGGATATGCAAACAGCTGAAATAGAAAATACCGACAATGGGAGTGGAACACAGGAAAGGGAAAAGGACACCGTAGACGAGCAGGAAAAAGGGACAGACGCAATCGCCGACGAAGTAGACCGTCGGACAGTTACAAATGAGATGGAACTTGAAGAAACAGATGAGGTGGTCAGAGAGAAGGACAATGCAATGAACGACAACGACAACATCGTAACTTTAGCAGAGGAGGTGGACACAACAAATGCGGCGATTAATGGGAAGGATATGCAAACAGCTGGAATAGATACGACAGACAATGGGAATTCAACACAGGAAACGGAAAAAGACAAGATAGACGAGCGGGAAAGAGGGACACACGCAATTGACGACAAAGGAGGCATAGGGACTGGTAAGGAGGCAGCTGGAATGGACAAAACAGACGAGGACGAAGTATGGGAGGACTTTGACAATTCGGACAATGACCCGGATTACAAAGCTGAGGACTCGGAAGATTCATCCGATGGCGTTGTACCGCCCAGCCCCACAAGAAAGAAGAGGCCTATAAGCCAAAGCAGGAACTGCACGGTTTCCAAGTTTCAAAGAAAACTAACACGGGTTCGAACGGCCAAAAGTCATGCCCCAAGACACAAATCTAGGTGCCAAACGTCCTCTAACCCAAGGAAGAGGAAATTATGTCAGATATGTGGCATAGAAGTGGTTAACATGGCGCGCCACGTGCGTGATGCGCATGACCAGACGAGCATACATGATTCAATAAGATGCAGTGCGGAGAACCGAGAGGCGTCAAACCCCAATTCCAAATACCAGTCTTGTCCAATGAGCGGATGCCCTGCGTTAATCACAAGGTTGGATCGACATCTAAGAAGGGTGCATCACCTAAAAAAAGATCTTGCACAGGTCATCCGTAGGCAAGGAAAACAAGTTAAATGCACGGATCTACGTGAAGAAGAAGTTGCAGGACAATCGGTAGAGTCGTGATGACGGGCAGGGCGAAGTTCTTATGGAGTCGGTTTTGGCACAGTACAGAAAATACTTAGCATCGATAGAAAGGTTAAAAAATAAATCTACTGTCGACCAGAACATAAGTCAATTGACTCTCATCATGAGACATGTGAGGGCGGAAACCGTATCAGACTTTTTGAACGAAGGGAAATTGCTGGAGGAGTGGGTTGAACCGTTTAGAAAGGAACGGCAGCCGGGGACGATAAAAAGTTACATTGGTACTCTTCGGGAATTTCTTTGTTATTTACAAATGAAAGACATAAAAGCCGAAAAGGCCCAGAGAGTCAGACTTATCATAACAAGTTGGTACAAGTCTATGTCCAAAGAGTGTCGTGTCCGGGCTACTGAAAAATCGGTCATCGACCTTGAGGAGGGCCTGTCGCCGGAAGAAATTTCGGCTTTTAGGAATTCCGAAATCGTGGAGCAGATCCACGATTTATTCACCGACATCGAGTCTGGGGAAGAGATTGGAAAAGCCGAGTTCGTGTGCATAAGGAACTACATTATGCTAGAGATACTTTTGCATAACGCGCAGAGGACAGGGGCCATAGCATCCATGATGCTTAAATCAGTCCGTAACGCCATTAGATGTGACGACGGATACAATATCAATGTATCGAACCACAAGACAGGTTACAAGACTGTTGCTGTTTTATTCATTCCAAAGGACCTGTATAAGCAAATTGAAATGTACATAAAGGCTAGAGAGAGCATACCAGGTATCACCCTGGACCTTTTGGCAGAGGATGCTCCACTGTTCATTACATGGGAAACAGGAGAAGCCATCGAATCGAGACGTGTATCGCGTGCAATTAACTGTCTATGGGGGAAAGCCGTTCCCGATAACCCGGTAACTGCCACCAAGATCAGGAAGTTAGCGGTAACGGCTGTCCATTCGGAAAATCCGGAAAATCCGTGATAGTCTGTCTGCGCACATGACCCATGCACCAGGAACAGCAGATACCTGCTATCAACTGCACAATAGGCAAAAGGAGGCATCTAGGGTGTCAAAGATGATATCGAGTAGTATAGATAAAGAGAAGTCCAAAGAACATGAAAACTCACCAGATGAAATCTTCCAGGAAGAAGACGAACAGGAATCAGAACATCCAACTGAACATCCAGCAATGGAAACGGAGAACGATGATACTTCTCATCCTCGAAGATGCTTTACAAGAAACGATAGAGAAACATTGATTAATCTCACGAAGGACATGATAAAGGGAAAATCTCCCATTACCACCAAAGGGGTGATTGCATGTTTAGAAAGTTATCCTTTAAAGGATCATTATACTGCCAAACAGTTGGTGGACAGGGTAAGGACTGCCCGTAAAGGATTCCTAAAAGGAAAACTGTCTTTGAAGTAATTTCAATGTTGGAATGAACCATTGTTTGGTTTGACTGTGCAGTGTTTTTAAGAAATTTGTATGAAAAATGGCCTGCCTGTGTTAGTTTGTACATATTTAATCGTTGTAAACCAATAATTGTACATTGCCAATTAAGGCAGCACAACCAAAAACATAAAACTGTCTATGTTAATTTTGTATATATTTGATTATTTCAAATCAGTTATTTTATTGTGATAATTAAATAAGAACCACCAAAAAAAAACTATGTATATATTTGCAAAATTATTATGTTCTTTTTTCCGTTGTCAACACATTCTTTTTTATTTTATCGTCCTAAGTTAATTTGGTATATATGTATGAAATCGTTTCCAATCAATACTTTTATTTTCCTAATTAAGGAAGCACCACCAAAAAATATTCATTTATCCATTGTAAACATTTTTCTTTTAATGAACTTTACAAAAAATGGTCTTGTCTACGTTAATTTTGTATATATTTAATTATTTCAAATCAGTCATTTTATTGTGATAATTAAGGCAGAACCGCAAAAAAAAAATCTATATATGTATATATTTGCAAAATTGTGTTTTTATTTTTCCATTGTTAACACATTTGTTGTAATGAACCTTATAAAATTGTCCTATGTTAATTTGGTATATATGTATGAAATCAGTTCCAATCAAAACTTTTATTTTCCTAATTAAGGAAGTACCACCTAAAAATATTCATTTAACCATTGTAAATATTTTTCTTTTAATGAACTTTATAAAAATGGTGCTGTCTATGTTAATTTTGTATATATTTAATTATTTCAAATCAGTTATTTTATTGTGATAATTAAGACAGAACCACCAAAAAAATATATATGTATATATTTGCAAAATTATTATGGCCTTTTTTTCCATTGTCAGCACATTCTTTTTAATGAACCTTATAAAATCGTCCTATGTTAATTTGGTATATATGTATGAAATCATTTCCAATCAATATTTTTATTTTCCTAATTAAGGAAGCGCCACCAAAAAATATTCATTTATCCATTGTAAACATTTTTCTTTTAATGAACTTTATAAAAATGGTCCTGTCTATGTCAATTTTGTATATATTTAATCATTTCAAATCAGTTATTTCATTGTGATAATTAAGGCAGAACCACCAAAAAAATCTATATATGTATATATTTGCAAAGTTATGTTGTTTTTTTCCCATTGTTAACACATTTGTTTTAATGAATAATATAAAATCGTCCTATGTTAATTTGGTATATATGTATGTAATCATTTCCAATCAAAACTTTTATTTTCCTAATTAAGGAAACACCACCTAAAAAATATTCATTTATCCAATGTAAACATTTTTCTTTTATTGAACTTTATAAAAATGGTGCTGTCTATGTTAATTTTGTATATATTTAATTATTTCAAATCAGCTATTTTAATGTAATAATTAAGACAGAACCACCAAAAAAATTATATATGTATATATTTGCAAATAAATTTTCTATTTTTCTATATATCTGGAGTTGAACTTATGTTTCTTGACAGTTTCTTGACTTATGTTTGTTACTGAATTAAATTATATTGCCAACCATTTATAGAGATCAAAGAATATGCATTTTTTTTATATTTCTTTTATTTTTCCAATTTTCACAAAGTACATCCATTACACAAGTAGTGAACAGAAGCAATGGCACAGATATAAATAGAACATGTTTGCACGCATAAATATACATATACACTTTTTTACAAAACCGTAATGCAAATTTGAAATATAATTGAATTAAGGGCAATATAAAAACAAAGGCAAGTTTTATTTGGAGACTCCCTGATAATAAACTGCCATATATACCCTGGTCAATCAATGAGTGAAATGTCACTTTATGAGCATGTAATGTTTCGATTATGGAAGAAAACAACATCGTCCGGAGACAAAATCCGCAAATTTGTGGTCGGGTCGTGATATTTTTTTCCAAATGTTAACATTTCATCAATTCTTCCAAAAATAGCTAAGTCCATTACGTTGCAACAAGCTAAATTTGTATACTGTTTGCAACTTATCTAACACTAGCCCTAACCCTAACCCTAAATTTTAATTTGCATGTTGTTAGTTTTAGGTTGCATAAGTCCACATTCAGTTGCTAAGTTGCATTTGTTCTTCCTAAGGACTATTGCAACTAAGTGTTATTAGGGTTAGGGTAAGGGTTAGGTTAAGTTGCATTATATTCTTTTTAAGTAGCATAAGTCCATATTTATCCGTTAAGTTGCATATGTTCTAGTTGTGGAATATTGCAACTTAACCTACCCTAACCCTAACCCTACTTAGTTGCAATAGTCCATAACTAAAGAATATGCAACTTAACACCTAAATAAGGATTATGCAACATAGGAAAAACATATTGCAACTTAACCTTACCCTAACCCTAACCCTAATTAGTTGCAATAGTCAAGAAGTAGAGAACATGCAACTTTACATCTAAATATGGACTTAAGCAACTTACAAATACCGTTTAGCAACCTAACTGTTAGGGTTAGGGTAAGGGTTAGGGTTAGCTAAGTTGCAATGCAGTACAAAACAAAACACCTTAGCAACACAACGCACATAGATTTTTTATTGGTCTCTATGGTATTCTTCTTCTATTGTACAATGGTGAAAAGAAGCAAGAGAACCATAAAAACACAAAAGAAAAATTAAGGCAGTACCAGGAAAAATAAAACATGTATATATTTGCAAATAAAGTTTCTGTTTTTCTACATATCTTCAGTCGAATTTTGTGCTTTTCAATCCAAACAAACAGGGCAACACTTATTTCTAGTATACTGTTTTCTTCACTTTTCATATGTTTATTCAAATTCATGGAATAAAGTATAAAAACGTGCAAATGCATGCTCTTATATTCAATTATAATAAAAAAAAAAGAAAAACAAAGCGTTTTATTATCGCAACCAATGTGAAAAAAACCTTTAAACAATAGAATATAACACAGAAAACCAAGGATGATCAATAAATATTGCAATGAATACTGTTGAACACATTTTAAGCAAGGACACGTTATCTGTAGTGCGTTTAAAGGTAAGGGAGGAAGAATCTAAGCAAAATGTTCTTGTTAAAAGCCAGGTAGGATTGAAAATTTTCCCAAATTTGGTCGGTGTCTTCACGGACGTTCGAGTCAAGTTTATATATAAATCGGTCAATCCTTATTATATTATCTTAGAAACATCATGGCGCACCCATTTGCAATTTTCTTGTATGATTTCGGACATGATGCCGCTCTTGCCTCCCAGTTCTGTTTCCACAGAGACTTCGATTACATGGAGGATATGGTCGCTGCACATGCGGCTCTAGTCGTTTATGGGCCTATTCATGCTATCCAGCAACTTATGTTGTTCAACTTACAACATGGGATGTTGTATAGCATTTATAGGCCCATTCCGGCGGGGCTAGCAGCAGGTGCCTAGAATCTATGTGGTCTGCTTGAAAACGGCCCTTTTTAGGGCCACAAAATCCCTCGAAAATCTCCAATGACATTTTAGAAAGTACGCATTAATATCATTATGCCCATGAACTTCTTTTTCTTACATGGAGAATAGTTTTTTTGCTTGGTTATTTTTAGATTTAACTTTGTTGACAGTTCAATAACAACATATTTATGGAAAATATTTATTTTTCAGATTGTATACTTATTCTTTTCTCTACAGTATTTAAGTTTTGATAACTTTTGCCACATAACATAACCCTGCGGTACATACATACAAAATTCGCGAAAACTATTCAAAAATATACGAAACCAAAAAAAATATAACACATTTTATAATCAAATCAGATATATAATGGAAGAACATTATTGTTCTGTCGCCAGATTCATAATATTTTACGAAATGTGATGTTGGACAATATCTGTAATCAATTTCTTGGCCTATGTTTGTTATTGCATTAAGCAATATTACCAAATATCAAAAGAGATCAAAGAATATGCATATTTTCTTTATATCCAATTTTTTTTTCACAAAGCACATCCATTACACAAGTAGTGAACAGAAGCAATGGCACAGATATAAATAGAACATGTTTGCACACATAAATATACATATACACTTTTTTACAAAGCCGTAATGCAAATTTAAAATATAATTGAATTAAGGGCAATATAAAAACAAAGGCCAGATTTATATGGAGACTCCCTGAATAAACTGCCATATATACCCTGTTCAATTTATGCGTGAAATATCACTTTTATGAGCATGTAATGTTTAATTATGGAAGAAAACAACATCGCCGCTAGAAAAAATCCGCAGAGATGTGGTTGGGTACTGACAATTTCCAAATATGAACATTTCATCAATTCTTCATATGATAGCTAAGTCCATTACGTTGCAACAAGCTAAATTTGTATACTTTTTGCAACTTTTCTAACCCTAGCCCTAACCCTAACCCTAACCCTAATCTTTAAGTTGCATTATGTTAGATTTAGGTTGCATAAGTCCATATTCAGTTGCTAAGTTGCATTTGTTCTTTCTAAGGACTATTGCAACTAAGTGGGGTTAGGGTTAGGGCTAGGGTTAGGTTAAGTTGCAATGTGTCAATTTTAACTTGCATTAGTCCATATTTATGTATTAGGTTGCATATGTTCTAGTTGTGGAATATTGCAACTTACGATCAGGGTTAGGGTTAGGGTTAGGTTTAGATTAAGTTGCAATAGTCTACAAGTATAACATATGCAACTTAAGGCCAAAATATTCACTTATGCAACTTAATGTGGAGTTAGGGTTTGGGTTAGGGTAAGGGTTTGATATAAGTTGCATGTATCCCTAATACAAAACCCTTGCAACATAATTATGATCTATTGCAACGTAACTATCATAATACAACTTAATCTAACCCTAACCCCATAGGATCGCATATGTCATTAAAAAAAGTAATTTTGCAACTTAACTTTAGGTGTCACAACACCATTTTACAGAATTTTTACAGTATAAAAAGCAGTTCTAAAACAAGTTTTTTGCGGTTAAACGTTATAAATGTTAATAAAGAACATTTGTTTGACACTTTTATCATAGGAAATCGTGCAATTGATGGTTATTTCTTTCAGTTTGCAATTTTTTATAAAAGGTTAGCACTTATTTCCTCTGAAGTGAAGTTTTATGTACAAAAAGTTCCAAAAACATCAAAATTTGATCAAAAAAGTAAATTTCATGTTTAATTTGATGTTTTCCTATATTTACAATGTATAGATAGGGCTTCAATAATTTTATTTAAAAAAGGACCTATTTTAAATGGGTAAGTTTGCAGAAAAAAAGGAAAATTAATGTTTTTTTATATGTTCAACAACAAAAATTGCATTTCTTTGCAATTCAATTGATAAACCAGAGCTAAAAAAATATTACGCCACAATAATCCTATTGCACATGGTTCAATGCTTTTTACTCATAAAAAAGGTGTAAAGTTACATTTTTTCCCTTTGAAGGTGTTAAACTAACACTAAACAATAGATATATGCAAAAGGTCAAGGTTATATAACGTTTGTTAGATGTTCTTAGACCTACAACATTTCACAATCACATATGCAACTTAAAAGACCGCAACTTAGACGTCCACCCAAATGGACGTCATTAAGTTGCACGTCCACTATTTATAGACATAAGTTGGTAATAGCCAACAATTTTTCGAAGTTCAGTTGCAAAGGTCCATTTTTCGCGTTCATTTTGTGTTACTTAAGTGCCAGGGACCTAACCCTAACCCCAACCCTAGCCCTAATTAGGTGCTGAAGCTGATTTTCAACATAATTTTTTCAACATAAATGTCGGACCCTATAGCTCATATTTTAATTAATTTTTTCTTGTATTTTGATTGAAAAAGGCCGGGGTTTGAGCTCGATTTTCGATGATAAAAAAGCCTTCCCTGAGACTTAAAGGTAAATTGGGAGGGTTTGGAGTACAAAAAAGTTATGTTGTAAAATGTAAATATCAAACCCTCTGGTTAATTAAAAGGGGGTTAGAAATAGGTAATTAAGAGAACAAGGGGGTTTGGCAAACCCCCATCGTTAAAATTAAACCCTGTTCTAACCCCCTAAACCCTCTAAGGTGCTAAAATTTCGGCCCGAAAAAATCAGTATAGGTGATATACCCACCAGGGCTTCTGGAGCTCTGGAATGTGAACACAATTTTTGATTTTTGGGGAAAAGTGCTTAACTTTTTTAGTCTTCGTTCGATTGCCTTCATATTTCACATGAAGTTTGTCCACTATCCCTGTTAGAAGTGTGCAAAAGCACAGATTCCTATCTTTTGAACTTTTTGAGAAATCGAAAAAATCTATGACTTCATTTTTTTCAACATAACACCCAACATTTCAAACATTGATGTAGAGAAAACGGCAGTTAGTTGACAGAATTTCTGGTGGACCTTTTGAAAAGCGCTGTCAGCGCAATTGAACCAGAGAAAGAATTTCTTATTTACACGAATTTTTAGTCTAACCCAGACCCCTTAAAAAAATGGCCGTTTTCAACATAACTTTAAACCCTGGACATGTTTTTTACTCTAACTTAAAAACTAATATAAATATATTTTTAAAATTTTGACACCTTTTAGAAATTGCAAAGAGCATTCACACTACAAAAGGGCAGAATTAAAAATTGAAAAACGCGTAAACTATACCTGTTCAAATTTTGCTGAAATTTAGTCAAAATGGTACACTTTTTTCAATCTGACATTAAAAATAGAAATTGTTTTATTTTTTTCAAATAATTGCTGAAATTGTTTAGTAAATGCTATTTCCTAAATTTTGACACCAACTAGACCTTTCTAGAAGGCTTATTTCCATTTTTGAGACCTTCTGAATATTTGGTGACCCAAAAAGTGTTTGGATTTTGAACGTCATTTTTTTGAAATTTTTTTCGCTCATTAAGAAGAAAGGAACAGTTTACACCCCTCCAAAGTGAGTTATAACAAAAAGAGTTATTTTTTAATAAAACCCCAACCCATTTTATTTTTTTATGTTGCAATATACGCCATTTTTGAAACAAAATTGTGAATTATCTACTCGTTAAAAACTCTCTTTTTTTCTTTCCTAGTATGTGTAATACATGCACCTTTTAAGGCACGAATTGCTTTCCTGTTAAATTTGTTGTCTATAAAAAATATTGAAGTTACAATTTTTCTGATGTGATTTTACCGTATTTGACAAACCCTAGTCCTGGGGTTTAAAAAAATATGTTGTAAAGTGTCTCGGTTATGTTGAATTAAGCACTATTTTATGTTGCTTTGGGAAATATAACGACTTATGCAACATAAGTTATGTTGCAAATGTAATAACATTTTCAACATTTTCAACATAACTGACCCTAACCCCAGGGTTAGTTATGTTGAAGGCCACTTTATTTTTCTTGTGCATAAGCGACCGGAAGTAAGTATTTTTTACCGGAAGAATATAAAGAAACAGCGGATCTGATCGTTTGAAGGTAAGTTGAAGTGTTCTGGTGAAATAGCTAATTCCTGATATCTTTCTTACCATTACCAAGCTAAAACTACGTTTTGTTTCTTTAAGAATGCACGGTTTCCCAAAAAATAACTATGTGGAAGGGTCACCAGTCGTGGTTAGGGTTAGGGTTGGGGTTTGGCGTGGTTTATGTTGAAAATGGTAAAGTCTTTTACAACATAACTAACCCTGGGTTTTAAATATGTTGCATCGGTCAATATTTTTCATAAAACAACATAACCCTAACCCCAGGGTTAAATATGTTGAATCGGTCAATCTTTTTCATAAAACAACATAACCCTAACCCCAGGGTTAATTATGTTGCATATTGTTTCTTTTATACAACATAACTACACGTAGGGTTAGGTTATGTTGAATTATGATAATCATCGACAAATACAACATAAACTAAACCCAGGATCTAAATATGTTGCATTATGGTAACATTTGCCATTATACAACATAATCTAACCCCAGGGTTACGTTATGTTGCATGATGTTAGTATTTTGAATTCTGAAACATAACCTAACCCCAGGGTTAATTATGTTGGTTAACAGTTACTTCATGCAGCATAACAAACCCTGGGATTACCTTATGTTGTATTATGATTAACATTCCCTTTTGCAGCATAATTTAACCCTCGGATTACGATGTTTCATGATGTGGCTAAAAAACTTCTCTATTTTCAGAATGCCCCCAAGAAGAGGTTATAGGAGGCGTGGCTGGAAACACAGCGAAAGATATGGACACAGAAACAGAGGAGAGGAGTACACATCCGACAGTTACAGAGAGTGTCGATCACCATGAACAAGACATTATAGAGACAGCAAAAGATATGGACACAGAAACAGAGGAGAGGAGTACACATCCGACAGTTACAGAGAGTGTCGATCAGCCTGAACAAGACATTATAGAGACAGCGAAAGATATGGACACAGAAACAGAGGAGAGGAGTACACATCCGACAGTTACAGAGAGTGTCGATCACCTTGAACAAGACATTGTAGAGACAACGAAAGATTTGGACACTGAAGACATTACTGACCAAGAGGCATCGGATTATTCCAACGAAGACCCATGTTACGTACCTGACACAGACAAAAGTAGCAGTGGTGAGGAAGAATGCGATGAAGGGCCCCCTGCAAAGAAAAAATCTAAGTCAGACAAAACAACCGTTGAAAAACACACAACCCTAACCCTAAACAAACGGCGAACAACAAGTAAATTTGACAGAAATTGCAGTTACCCAAGGACTGCAAAATATCATGCTCTTAGAACTAAATCAAGGGTTCAAACGTCAAAAACTCCACGAAAAAGAAGACTATGTGTTGACTGTGGCATCGCTGTTGTCGATTTGGCAAGGCATTTTCGACACGCACACGATATGACTGAAAAATATCAAACAATACAGGCAACAGCGGAGTGTCGTGAATCCTCATCAAGTAAAACATTCCATGATTGTCCTGTTGGAGGGTGTCCGGCAAGAGTCATCAGAATGAAAAGACATCTTGAAAAGGTCCACAGGATGAAAACTGATTTGGCTAAAGCTACGCTTCTAGAGGTAAAACTTTCAAGTGCAAAAGCGGCTATAAAAACGCCACACCAAACACACCAAACGCAAAACAAACAAACGGACAAAGGAGAAGAGACTTCCGTGGACAAAGGAGGAAGCACTTCCGTGGAACAGGACAACAGACTGTTTCCTATACAATCTATCATAAAACGATTTCATGCATATCTATTGTCTGCCGATGTAGGGAAAGAACCTGAACCAGCGCAGCAAAATGTTTCACAGATAAAGAAAATTGTGGCTGATGTAGGTGTGGACTTTCTTAGAGAATTCCTCGATTCCGACCGAATCCTTTTTGGATGGCTCGAGCCTTTCAGAAATCAAAAAAGACCCGGAACAGTCGCAAGCTACTTAGGGACTCTGACGCAATTTCTCTCCTTTCTAGAACTGAAAAACTTCCACGATTACTATTATTGTGTTTTTGCATGTAATGTTTACAAAAAGAAGAAAAAAGTTCTACTTATGGCTATTAAGATTAATATTATTATGCAATTTTTATTCAATCATTTTCAATTAATTGTAAATATTTGTAATTTAAGTAGAACACCAAAAAAAGTTTGCAGATGTTTTTTAATATATTTAGTTAAATACACCAGGTGTGATTTTATGGGCCCTTGAGGGCAGGTTCCCCGCACCGGGCCTGGACAACTTGTTATTGTTGACTGATGCCCTCGAAATTAAATAAAGCAAATATAATTAAAACAGTGATTTTGTCTTATTGTTTATATGTAGATATGGATCTGATGAAAGCATGAACAATGTTTCCATAAATATGAAAATTGAATTAAATATCTATAAAAGATTTATTCGCCTTATTTGAAAAGCAAATTATAATTTTAACTGTTGCAAGAATATGAATATGAAGCAGAATCAATAATGATCACAATAATTAGGGCAATAAAGCCAATTAATGTTAAAATCACTATACAACATAACCTAACCCCAGGGTTAGATTATGCTGCATAATGGAATGTTCATCATAATACAACATAACCTAACCCTGGGGTTTGTTATGTTGATTAAAGTTAACGCTATGCAACATAACAAACCCTGGGGTTAGATTATGCTGCATTATGGAATGTTCATCATAATACAACCTAACCTAACCCCAGGGTTTGTTATGTTGATTAAAGTTAACGCTATGCAACATAACTAACCCTGGGGTTAGATTATGTTGCGGAATATAGAATTGTAATATAATGCAACATAACTTAACCCTGGGGTTAGGTTATGTTGTATACTGATGAGCATTCCATAATGCAGCATAATCTAACCTCAGGGCTAGATTATGTTGCGGAATGTAGAATTGTAATATGATGCAACATAACTTAACCCTGGGGCTAGGTTATGTTGTATACTGATAAACATCGACATTATGCAACATAACCTAACCCCAGGGTTAGATTATGTTGCATAATAGAATGTTAATCATAATACAACATAAACTAACCCTGTGGTTCGTTATGTTGCATAAAGTATAAATTATGCAACATAACTGACCTTGGGGTTAGGTTATGTTGTAAAATTTAAAACGTAATACCATGCAACATAACAAACCCTAGGGTTAGGTTATGTTGTATACTGATAAACACCGACATTATGCAACATAACCTAACCCCAGGGTTAGATTATGCTGCATAATGGAATGTTCATCATAATACAACATAACCTAACCCTAGGGTTTGTTATGTTGCATACAGTAACTGTTATGCAACATAACTAACCCTGGGGTTAGAAGTAGGGTCGCTTATGTCAACCCAAAGAGTCCTTTTACAACTTAATATTGCAAAATACAACATAAAAGTGGACTTTCAACTTATCTTTCTAGGTGTCACAACACCAATATTCGCAACTTAAAATTTCTGTGTTTTTTAGTAAAACAGATTTTTAACTGCACAAATACCTACCAAAACTCGTCTGTTCACCCATTAAAAGTGAAAAAACTCGTTTCTGTTGTTTTATAATATTTTTTTGGTTACTTTGAACAAATAAATATGGTTCTGACAAAGGAAAAGTCTTTTTTCAGGCAATTACTAAATTTCCATTTTTTATTGTGGTAATTTGATTGTTATTTTCCTAAAGCAATGTTTTTATGCTTTTTTTTTGCTTTTAAAGGCTAATCCTGACAAATATTGATCTAACCCTGCAACATATAAATATAAATGGATGTAACTACCAGATTAAAATATTTTAGTGAGTTATATATATTTTTCTCGTCAAAATTATACGAATCCTTAAATAATATGTGAGATTTTGTATGAAATATTACGAAGAATTAAATTTTCGATCTAAAATCCAATTATGTTGCAATAATTCACATGTACGATTCCTCAACATACTAGTTAAAGTCTAACCCTCCTAAAAAATATGAGCGATATTAAATAAAAAAAATGAACAAAAGCACAATTTAATCCCGTTGAAATATTAATGATGTTACAATGAGGATATTTACATCCAAATTTCTCCGATAGCTTGCGACAAAATTCAACATAAAAATGGTCTTAACTCAAAAAGTATTTGTCTTAGAAGTCTCAAACCAAGATTTTTCGACACATTTTAATGTCTATTTTATAAATGTCAAAACGGTAAAAAAATGTTTCTGGGACCAAAAAACCTCAAATATTTTTTTCAACATACGAGTACCGGTCCTAACGAAAATGGACGCCTTAGGTTGCAAAATACACGAAGTGGATCCAACATAATATTTTTCAACATAACCATTTTGAGTTATGTTGAAAAAAGCCACAGTTATGTTGAATAAAGCCAATTTTTTTTTACTTTTTCAACATAACTAAAAAATTTTTTTCAACTTATGTACCATGGACCTAACCCTAACCCTAACCCCAACCCCAACCCCAACCCTAACCCTAAATAGATGCCGAGATCCTTATGCTAATCAATTGTAACCAGCTCCGGGGTTAGACTTTATAGTTGAAACCTTGGCAAAAGGCGGGGTTAGAAGAGTACTACAACCTGTCAAAATTTCATCAAAAACGGTTGAAAAATGAATGTTTTAGGTCCAAAAAACTGTTTTTTGCGAACCCCGCCCTTTACTCTAGAAAGTTAGAAAGTTGTTCTTTTTTAAACAAGTGTGGCGTTCTAACCCCAAATGATGCTCCCTAACCGGGGCTAAACCCCTGGCAACTTAAGAAATAATTTTGGCAGTTTTTGTGAAGTTTCGGCCAATTCAGTAGAAGGGTATGCAAAAACTGTTGTTCTTTAGATTAAATCATTTTTCGTGTCAAAAGTTAGCATAAGGAAATTTTCCCGATATGCTAGGAATTCGGGACTTTTTGCACCTGAAAGCCTGGCTCTAACCCCCTTAGAATCCGTTAAAATTTTTAGAAAATTCCAAAAACTGTGGCAGGGAGAACTTTTTTTTGTTGGTACATGCTAATTCAGTTACATTTTGGTGTTTTTTGGGGTCCAAAAAAGTAATCGCTAGAATAGGCACTTCTAGTGCGAATTTCCCCCAAACAAATTCTGTTTCTGTTCAGAAGTATTTTCCTAATTTTTGACACCTACTTGACCTTTTAAGAGGGCTTTTTCTCAAAAATAATAGTGTTCAAAGTTGAGTCACAAAGTAGCATAAGGCAAATTTCGATAGTTTTGTATGCTAAAAACTTCACAAGCTAACCCTACCATCTTCCTGTAAGAATTTCAAGCTTATTTTTTTGTACAAAATGCACGCCTGGAACGTTTACGAATAACACTTGTTCTTTTCCGAAAAACTTTCATGATTTTGTAATCATTTCAATCTGAAGTTACAGTGTTATATTAGCTATGAAAGGACACTAAGAAAGAATTTGCTGCATTGAATAGTTAGTCATTTATCACATCTGTCAAAAACAATCGAAATTATATCACAAAGAATTAGTTTTTCACAAAATGGTTAGATTTCGACCAAAAAATTAGTATGCTAAAATTTCGACCGTCCCGATATTCTCTGAAAATCTCACTTCCGGTCAGAGGGTTAGGCCATTTTGAATTAGTACCTTTAATTTGGACTCACAGAAATGTATAGCACTAAACATTATTTCTCTACCTTATTTTTTCATGTTTTTTCATCATTTCAAAAAAACCTTCAGACCCCCCTAGGTACAAGAGCCGATTTTAAGAAAAATATAGGTTATGTTGGTTTCTGTTTTGGTGTGCACTCGGAAAATATGCTTTATTTATAACTGCCAAAATATTCGATCTCTGTTCAAAGAAATCTCTTTTTTATCGCCGTTTTTGTGACTTTTTCAGTTTTTGTTTTGGTTCCGAATATCTCGCGTTTTTTTATTAGGGTTAATTTTTTTTTTCAGTACTAGACACCTTAATGAAGTTTCGTGACCCCTAAAGAATTCCAATGGTAGAAAATTTTAAAAAATATAGATAAATCGTTATCTGGAAAAAAATGTTAAGTGATATTAACTGGCCAAATCGTTATCTTTATCATTTTTGCGCGGTGAGTAAGGATTATAATTTTCAAATCTGTTGGACAAGTATTAGTAAAGATATCTTAATTTTCTTTTTTCTCTCTTATGCTGTTATTAACTTGTCCGGCGGTTAGCTTAAGTGTGTCCACGTTACTGGGGTTAGGGTTAGGTTTAGGTTTAGGGTTAGGGTAAGAGTTATGCTATAAGTATACCTCCATGCTAAATTAGTAACTTTGTTAACATATCAGCATAAATGTTACGTGGTTAGCTTTAATGTCTTCACTTTAGCATAATCCGTGGTTAGGGTTAGAGTTATGCTATAAGTATACCTCCATGCTAAATTAGTAACTTTGTTAACATATCAGCATAAATGTTACGTGGTTACCTTTAATGTGATCACTTTAGCATAATCCGTGGTTAGGGTTAGGGTTATGCTATAAGTATACCTTCCTGGCTCAACCATGTCGAGTTATACAAGGTTATCGCCAAGACAATCAAAATTGAATGTCTCGTAGGACTACAGAGAGTCCGAGGAATGTGGCGCATTTATGTTGATAATGAACAATCGAGAACTAACCTGATCACAAAAGGAGTAGCCATTAGAGGGAAATCGGTTAGGATACATGCGAGCAATCCAAGCTTTCCTTCATATGGCGAAGAAAACAACACCACAATGATTAGAGTTAAAAATGTCCCACTTTCGGCAGAAGATGGCCAGATAAAGCGGGCAATATCACTTTTTGGTTGTGAAATTATCAAAATGTACCGGGAGAGGCTGCGAGTAGATAGCTTCCTCACGAACTGTGAGACTGGTGACCGGTTATTGACTGTCAAAGATCTAAAATCTCCAATACCATCTGTCATAGAGATTGGTAAATATAGAGCGACGGTGAAACATAAAGGCCAGCCAAATGAGAACGCTACATGTAGCAACTGTTTGGAGAAGGGCCACTACGCCAAGGAATGCACAAAGGAAAAAGTGTGCAGGGAATGTAAACTCCCTGGTCACATCAAGTCCGAGTGTCCTAAACTGTGGGTTGATCAGGATCAGTATGGCGATGCTGATGATGAGGACTGTAAAACTGAAGACGACATGTGCTCCACGGACAGTAGCAGTGCTGGTAATGATCAAGAGGACGATGATGCATACACCAGTACTACTGCTGATGCTCCAGACAATAAAGAGATTTTCGTGGAGGCCTCTGAGAGCAAATCGCGTTCGCGAAAACGTAAAGAATCAAAAACCGCGAAAAACAAAGAAGGGAAAAAGGATACACAAACTATGCTAGATAAATTCATGAAGAACACTCCTTCCAGGAAATCATCTCAATTGAGTGCAGACCTACGCTCTCCTCCTGAGGACATAGGTCAAACAGCAAAGAAAAAATGTGAAAAAAAGAAAGACTAACTTATTCACCTTTTATTCAATTTATTCAATATAAATGTATGTACAACTGTGAAAAGCAGGAATATGTTGACTATAATCATTGCTATCCACTTATGTATGTACGATTTAGGTTTTATTTTCTTTTCCAATATAAAAAATGGACAATGTAGTATACAGTCTACATAATTTAGATGAAAAAGATATGTATGCTAAACAATACAGAATGAGTCTGGAAAAATATACATGTATGCATGTAAAGTACCAACAAATACACACTGAGATGTATAGTATATATCAATATTATAACAGGTGTTTATAATATACAATTTACATTCCACAATGGAAAATATACCAATATATGAACATATATATAAAGTACCAACAAATAATATATAGTGTACCATTGCTATAATATGGCACAGTACAAATGTATGTGCATAAAAAAAAAAAAAAAAACCAAAACCAAAACACAAAACACTATACTTATCTATAAATATACACTCTATGATTTGTCAATTTTATCTAACAAGAGTACAATATGTACTTCGAAAAAGAATAAATAATTAGAAAAAATAAGACAATGAAATGTATATGTGATATTGTTATTTTGTGTAATCTGTATATAGAAGGTGAAAATATGTATACTAAACAATACAGAAGGTATGTGTATAAAATGTAAAAATATACAGTACCATCAGTCACAATATTATGTGTTCACAATATACTGTAATTACCTTGATTCTAAAGTATACTGAATGAGCAATAGAACTTGTAGCAAGTGCAGTACGGTCAGTACTTTGATATAAGTACTATAATGTAACGCAAGTGTAGTACGATCAGTACTTTGATATAAGCACTATAACACAAAGGAAGAGTACATGTATTATTTTTTGGGTAAAAGCAAGTGTATATATACATTTATTTAAAAAAAAAAATTTGTTTGTATGTATATACCTTAATATATGGAAGTAACCTCATTTCACTATAATGCTTATATGTATGTATTTACTAGATATGTTCAGTATAAAAATACATATAAAATGTATATACCTTAATATATGGAAGTAACCTCATTTCACTATAATGCTTATATGTATGTATTTACTAGATATGTTCAATATAAAAATACATATAAAATGTACTATTAATTTTAAAATATATCTATATTACTATTACCAAATTGATCATATTTTTTTAATTATTATATACAGCAATATTATTTGCATGTATCGTTCAATATAAAAATACATATATGAAATTTTCTAATCTGTATATACGGTACTAACTATTATTTGTTGTGTAATTAGATTATAATTTCAAATCCATGACTAGTAAACTACATATTCTTACAATAAACTCCCAAGGTTTAGGAGAAAAGCAAAAAAGAGATATATTTTATGCCTGGGTTAAGCAACAGAAAGGCAATATTATCCTAACACAAGAAACACATTTTAAACAAACAATGGTACCATATATAAAAACAGAGTGGCAAGGGGAGGTAATTCATAGTTTTGGCACAACACAGAGTAGAGGAGTTAGTATTTTCATAAGTAAAAAGATAAATCCAGAAATAATTGACATACACAAGGATAAAGAAGGAAGACTATTACTTGTTAATGTGAAAATTAATGACAATATATACACTATTGTAAATATATACGGACCTAATGACAGGAAAGGCAGAAACACATTCTATAAACGGGTGAAATCATTTATATCAAACCATAGCCTAGGTTTCATTATTATAGGTGGTGATTGGAACGAAATTCAACAAGCAGATGATAGATTATCAAAAAAAATACCAACAAAACCAGTAAATAGCCATAAAATGTTAATAAAAGACTTAAAATTGAAAGATCCATGGAAACTAAAAAATTCCAAGAAAAAACAATTTACCTGGAAAAGGAAAAATTCTACCACAGAAGCAAGTAGAATAGATTACTTTTTGGTACAGGAAGGAATTATACATAAGGTAATTAAATCTGATATTCGACCAGTTTTTATAAAATACACAGACCACCAAGCTGTTTCGCTAATGGTCGACATAAAACTTGTAGCACGAGGCCCTGGTTACTGGAAAATTAATAATAGTTTATTGAATGATACAGAATATCAAAAAATGATAATCAAAATTTTAAATAGATATAAACAAATGGAAGGTAATGATCAGTTATCAGCTCAAACTATATGGGATTTATGTAAAGTAGAAATAAGAGAAACATCTATATATTTTGGGAAGGTAAAAACAAAACTAAGAAAAAATAGGTTGAAAGATCTAGAAGAAAAACTTCAAGAAAAAAAAAATAAAAATGCAAACACAGAGGAAATAAAGATAATTGAAGAAGAGATAGAAGTAATTTATGCACATCGAGCAAAGGGAAATCAAATAAGATCTAGATCAGAGTGGGTTGAGAAAGGTGAAAAAAACAACAAATATTTCTTGGGGTTGGAAAAATGTAGACAAATGAAAAAGTCAATAAACAAACTATATGATGAAAATGGGGAAATACTGACTGAGCAAGGTGAAATACTGAACAGACAAAAACAATTTTATGAAAAATTATATACAACAAAAGAACCAAACATTGAAGAAATTAAACATTATATCAATTCTGTTAACTTAGAGAACAGAGTAAGTGAAGAAGATAGTAACAAATGTGAGGGTATGGTAAATGAAGAAGAATGTCTTAAATCTTTAAAAAAAAAATGAAACTAAATAAATCTCCTGGATCTGACGGACTGACCGTTGAATTCTATAGAAAATTTTGGACACATCTTAAAGAGTTATTAGTGAATTGCCTAAATAATGGTTATGAAAATCGAAAACTATCAGAGTCTCAAAGAACTGGAATCCTCTCACTGATTTTTAAAAAAAATGATCCCTGTGATCTAAATAACTGGAGACCCATTACACTCTTAAATGTGGACTATAAGATATTAGCTCATTGTCTAGCAGAAAGAATAAAGAAGATCCTACCAAAAATCATTAACTCAGATCAAAATGGCTTTGTGATGGGAAGAAATATTAGATACAATATTCGACTAATTAATGACATAATTGATTATTCAGAAAAAAATAAATTAGATGGAAGCATATTATTTCTGGACTTTGCAAAAGCGTTCGACTCAATAGAATGGCCCTTTATGTTATCTGTATTAAAACACTTTGGTTTTAAGGAAAATTTTATGAATTGGATATCAACTTTATACAATCAAATAAATTGTTTAGTCTCAAATAATGGATGGTTATCAGAACATGTTAGTATCACACGCGGAATTAGACAGGGATGCCCAATATCGGCACTTCTCTTTGTTATAACAGTAGAAATAATGGCCATTAAAATCAGACAAGATGAAAATGTACAGGGCATAAAAATCAAACAATCACAAAGTAGAGACTTTAAAATTTCACAATTAGCCGATGATACTACATTATTTTTAAAAACTAAATCAGATGTAACCAAAGCTCTTAATATAATTGAAATTTTTGGAAGTTTATCCGGATTAATTTTAAACAGAAACAAGTCGCAAGGAATCAGGTTAGGAAACAACAAAATATTAATAGATGATAATCATGAAAACATAGACTGGACCAATGAAAGTATTAAGGCATTAGGAATATATTTCAGTTTAGACATCAAGAAAATAGAGCAATTAAATTGGGAAACTAAGTTGGAAAAAATGCAGAGGATTGTAAATCTATGGGATAGAAGGAAGTTAACTATGATTGGGAGAATTCAAATATGTAAATCACTTCTAATACCAAAATTAACATATCTAATTTCTGTAATATCAGTACCAAAACATGTAATAAAAAAGGCTGAAAAAATCATGTATAAATATATATGGGATGGGAAAACAGAAAAAATTAAGAGGAAAAACTTATGTCAATCATATGCAGTCGGGGGACTGAAAATGTTAGATTTAACATCTCATGTGATAACTATACAATGTAGCTGGGTCGAAAAACTTAAAACTGATAACAGCTTATGGACATACATACCTAAGTATTATTTAAATAAATATGGAAATAATCTCCTTATTTTTGCAATGAACCCAAAAAATTTAAAAAACATACACGGTTATCCGAATATCCCTCTATTTTACCAAGACATTTTGAAATCCTGGATTGCAATCGGGGGAGGTGAAAGACAATATCCAAAAAAAATAGAAGACATAGCAAATGAGTTAATTTGGGGAAATCAATATATAAAAAATGAAAATAAAGTATTAATATATAAAAACTGGATTGACAGTAAACTCTTACGACTACAGGACATTTTAGATCAAGAAGGAAAGATAAGTGAAAATATCATTTTTAATAAGCTTAAAAATAAGAGAGATTGGATCTCACAAGTTTCTGTAGTTAAAAAATCTGTTCCTAAAACATGGAAAGAAAAATTAAAATATTCAGACATACAAAAATTCAAAATAAAAAATGATTATGACGTGCTAACTGTTAAACTTAGGAATAAAGTGAAAAGAGTTTGTGTAGATGAAATTTCGAATAAACAAATATATGACAATTTCCTTAAAATGAATTCAATAAAACCAATTGCATATATTGCTTGGGAGAACGAATTTGACATAGGCACAACAGAGTTGGGAGACAGATTTAAAAAGATGATTAGCTTCACTTTAACAAATATTAGTGATAACAAATTGAAAATGTTTAGATGGAAATTGATACACAGAATACTACCAAATAGTCAACTACTATATAAGTGGAAAATTAAAGATAGTCCGTTATGTAATGTGTGTGGGGTTATAGAAACATATGATCATTTCTTCACAAATTGTAGATACATTGCAGCATTTAAAGCGAAAATGAACAACTTCTTTGGAAAAATGGGGTACAAAAAAGATATGATAACTTTACGAAACATTGTTCTTGGATACAAAATTACCTATGAGAAATATGATGTAATAAATCTCTTATTAACCTATATAGCCTATGCAATATATAAAGGATATTATGTAAGTGAACAAAAAACAATAAACATCAACATAGACAATATTCTAAAGAGTGAGCTGCGTATGACTATAGCTATAAAGAAATATACCGGAACCGGAATTCATCATCTTATCCAAGTAGCTTGTGAACAGTTGGGTATAGACATATAATCCACCTTTTCATATTTTTATGAGAATCACATCTTGTATTTATGTTGCAAGCATATTAATCTCCTTCGATCCGGAAGCACGACATACAATATTGTAATCCATACACTGCATACCTGTAAATAAAAAAGATCAGTTATTTACAAACAAACACACCACGTGGTTTAGAAGCGTCTGCCGACCTTGACCCACCGACTCACATTTGCATACTAATAAGGGCATATAGTTATTAACTTGCATTAACAAAACACTATTATTTTAATTTTTTGTCATATAAAGATGTATATTTATATATATAGAAGGTATAAAGATAATATAAACTGATAAACATAACTCGTCTGTATGACTAGGCAGGCCAACTGTACAACCTGTATTTCTGAGTTATCCGATAGTGTTACATATAGCTCGAAAATATTACAATGAAAAAAAAATCTTTTCTGGTTCTTGCACATATGGAAATGATATTATGGATAAAATTAGTATTTACTTACCCTACAGGAGTGTAAATTGTAGGACTGGCTTGCTCCACGTGGCGACAACCTGGCGACTTTCGTGTACACGTGCCAGTGGTAACATAAGAGTTATTCCCCCTGAACGATTTGGGGTTGCGCTAAATTCACGAAATTTCCAATACCAGGCTAATTTTTCTATTTGTAGGTGTGTGTGTGTGTGTGTGTGTGTGTGTGTGTGTGCGTTTGTGCTGCTAACATGCCGAGGTAACTCATTGAACTACACACCCACGTACCGAGGTAAGGGAAACTACCGAGGTACTTTTCTCCATTACCTCGGTAGGTATACCTCGCCAACTACTTCGGGAGTTCGTCTTGAACACGCTCGCTAAATTTCGTGACTACCTCCCTACAACGGTGAAATGTTTGTGCGCGTGTGACGGTTACATGGGATCAACTTTTTCTTTTCAAACACACACGACACCGAACACCACACACTACGTTCGGAATGCGCGCGCAATCGCGCACGCGATTCGGAAGTCGTCGGAACTTATCCCGACATTGTACGGAAAAGGCGCCAGCACGAGGTGACGGTCCTCAGAAGTGTCCAGCGAGGTAAGATTTGGGTTTTGGGTTTATGCAGGTTATGGAGGCAAAGAAAACTGCAGGTTATATTGTTACACGACATTATAAGAATTACGATCAATGTATTTGCTACTGCCTGTTTCACTCACTGGATTTTAATAACACGTTCAGGGCTGATACCCAGGAATTCTTCGTTGACGTATTTTCTACAAAGCATCTGTTGAAATTAGCAGAATTTATTGCACGTTTAAACATAGAGGCACGGTTGGTGAATATTGTGCATGATATGCCATTACATAGCCAGACTTGTGGTATGTATTGACGGCCATTTATATATATAATTAGATATTCAAGTTGAAGCAAATGTGATCGACGGGTGTCACTTACACTTAAAAGTCAACTCGTCTATGTTTCAGGTAGGCCCAAAATGAATGACAACAACTTTAATGTCAGCATTTTAAGCAAGTTTGTGTATGTTTCAAAAATTACAGCAAATGGGCAACCCAAAATTTGAATATAGATATAGTGACAATAAAACCTTAATATAATAGGCCTAGTGAGTATTTAGCTTCATCAGCACTGTGGTTGTGTCTTGTATGTGTCACTTGCTACAGGTGACTGGTCATTGGAAACTCAACTCAGCAACTAAAATTCCACTGACTATTATGGGAAACGTTTTAGTGGATAGGTTAACGTTGGCAGTGATTTTTTGGGGTACATTTGGGGCCGAATAAATGCCCCTCCCCCTAGAGAAATCTTGTTACATTTTATCAATTTCATGTTCATATTTTCCCAATCAGAAAATATAAAAAAATGTCCCTGTTCAATTTGAAGAAATTTTGATTAAAAAACCAAGGAAAATGGCCCTATAAACATCTTATTCATTTGAAGCTAACTACATAAGTGTAAAACAAATATCTGTTCATGGTATTTTTCCATTTCAAAAGAAAGAACATGTTTTCCCAAATGCCAGAAAATACCACTGTATTTTCCCAATTGAAAAGGTACAGGCCCATGTATAAAAAGGGTAAGAAAATCACTGGTTGGTGAGTATTTTACTAGTGTAACAGGAAAGAGAATAGTGTGCCTCAACCAGGAGTCGAACCCTCAATCTCCAGGTTACTTGTCACAGTAGTCAGACGCTCTACCACTGAGCTAAAGGGAAGTTCCCCCTAGCTCAAAGCTAGAAGGCGACCTAAGGAACGAGGAAAGGAGCCATCAGAGATTTTTTTTATTTACACATACATGGGTGGCTAGTAATATGTTGTTGAGCAGTTATTTGATTGAAATACATCACAAAATACTCGCCAACCTGTCCACGAACACCTATGATGGTCCGGCTAGTAACCTGGAGATTGGACAATGGTAATACAAACATTAATAACTCAAGCCCCGAACTTGAATTGGTCAGCTCCAACCACTATCAAAATCCTAGACCTACTGTTATTGTCACTATGTATATGTACTGTAATAGGAAAGAGAATAGTGTGCCTCCACCAGGAGTCGAACACTCAATCTCCAGGTTACCAGTCGGACGCTCTACCACTGAGCTAAGGGAAATCTCCCCTAGCCCGAAGCTAGAAGGCGACCTAAATCCTATGTACAATTAAACCCTGCCACACTACTCCCCCCTTTTAAATGTGTTTGCCCTCAAACACCACAATCCAGGTCTAGCTCCCTATCATTTCAGGGAGGGTGTCCGACACCATTTGTAACTGGAAAGAGAAAAGTGTGCCTCCACCAGGAGTCAAACCCTTGATCTCCAGGTTACTAGTCTGACGCTCTACCACTGAGCTAAAGGGAAATTCCCCCTAGCTCAAAGCTAGAAGGCAACCTAAATCCTATATATATGTAAAATTAAAACTGAAAAAAAAATTAATCAATTAAATCTATTTCATTCACTAAAAGTAGGACTTAAAGTACATGTACATGCCTAGGCAAGCCTGGAATGCAGTGTTAAATGTTGAAAAAGCTAATTAATGTCAGTTTCTAGCTTCTTATAATTTCATGTCGCCATTGGCATTTCCTGGCTACGATCACACATACAAGAACCACTTATATGTAAAGGTCAGTTGTCTCTAAGGATGTTTAACTTTGAGGAACAAACATCATATTATAAGGCTAAGAATACTTTTTTTTTTTTGACAGATTGATGCGCTTTTTATTTCATTGATTTTGTTTGCATTTTGTTTGACCATGGATGACAACATTCCTTTTGGTTTTATTGGTTTTCTTTCTGATTTTGAGTACTCCCAACTTTGTTCCTTTTGTTCTGACTTTGAGTTTGATGTCTTGGAAGTATTTCTTTGTGGTTTCAACTTTTTGATATTTTACGGTGCAGCTGGATTTTACGCCGCAATTTACTTTTGTTCTTTTCGTAATTTTAATGTGTTTGCTTATGAATTGGCATGATGGTTAAAGCATTGCAATGGTTTACTTTAAAGGTAAGATTAATCATATCAGGCACAGTAGTGAAATTAATAGTACTACCACAATTAGATAGTTGCTGAAGTATTATTTTACATTAAGGCTAAAGCTATTTATGATCAATAGAGATGAGGATTCCTCTCCAAATAGCTACGTGGGAACCAAACAGGTTACAACAAAGCATTTTACCACCTAATGTCAGCAAGTTTCATTAAAAGGTTTGGGTGCTGTTATTCCTAAGCTTGCTCTGGCTCTATTATTTTTATACCACATTACAAGAAAAGGATCATTTTAAAATGTTTTGGTGTCTAGGTCTCTATCAATGATGATTCACTCAAATTTCATCTCTATGTGCAAATGTATGAATGCATTTGTTCAGCTCAACAATTTCGGAAATTATAAATCTCTTGTTTTTCATTTAGATGGGGAGGAAAAGGAGAAAGACAAATCTCAAAAAGAAAAAGCAGAATGGTAAGTGCTTTTCTACATGTACGCTTGGTTTATAAATCACAGGTCCGCTGTATAGAACCCCCTGAAGAAAATGGGACCTAAATTAAAATACTTGTATTGTTTGTTTGACTCTGACCGACCATCCCAAAAATAAACTGCCAACTGGAAAAAAATTATTGGGTTTCTGCATGAGTACATATATATGTACCAGGAATGTTAAATGGTATTGTATCACCATTTTAAACAAGTTTTGTTTAAAAATGAAATTATAAAATTATTTGTAGTAGCTACTCATAAATAATTACTTTTACATGATGAACTTTTCATACTTCATCCAAATGAAATATTTTTACTACCTTGGCTATATCAACCAAAGTAACAAGTTGCTGCAAGGTTGCATCTGTCAGAACCAAACAAAGATTATATTAAGGATTGCCTGACTGCAGATCTTTGCATATTTTAATAAAGCTAGCTGTTTTCTTTATGCCAAAGCACTCCTATTACTTAGATGTTATTTATGAATTCAATAACAAAATATTGATAATTAAAATAGTCAGATACAATAGTGTAAGAAGAAATTTGGATGTCATGTAATTGAAAACACGATAGAGTCTGTAATTGAAAACACGATAGAGTCTGGTGACATTTTTATTACAGATTTGCATGAGCCTAATGGTAATCTGGGTGGAATACTGATTAAGATAGATGGAGGCATCTGGTGGCCAGGGTATGTGGTTGATGGTTGCGGAACATTTCTTAATGAGGAAGAGGAGGTTAGGTAAGTTATAAATACTAAGTAAAGTGTTTATCATATTAATAATTATTGGGCCAATACATAATTATGTATGCTTCAGAGGTAACCCAACCATTTTGAGATTTTCAGTCTGACCCCAACATTTGTACTGCCATTTTCAAATGAAATCAAATGCACATGTGTTGTCAATAACACCGGACAAACCTGGCAGAGTAAACTATGTAAACAATCCAAATCTAAGACAGAAAAAACAAAAACAATTAATTTTGCAGAAGGGAATACCTGCCTATTGAAGAGGGTCATTAGAACCACCCTATCGACACCCGACCTTAGACCTAATTATTGCACAATAGTTTTCATTTTGCTTCTTTGTATTTTTTGCTTTTAACTGGAATTTTATACTGTATTTATAATCTATTTCATTATTCTTTTGCCTTGTAGCATTCCATTGACATGCAGTAATTGGTGTCCCATTCCACCATCTGCTGATGATACCAGAATTAAGAAGTCTCTAGGTAAATGAAACATACATTGTTGTTATGCATTGCATCATCATATTACAGGTAAAGGTACTGTATTATATAAATTAGGGCTGCTACAAGTAAAATGTTCTACTTTAACAAAAATTGTTAATATTTGTTTGCTATTCCATTATTTTGTCATTTCACATGACACATCTCTATCCACTGTGAGACGGTATCTTGGAGCAGAAACATTCCTCTTTTTTTATCGACTTTAAATGTGTGGTCATTGAGTCAATGGTGACTGCAGATATATATCTTAGTGACTGACAATTTATCAACGGCAAATACTGAATTTAATATTATGGAAGTAATTCTTTGAAAGAATTATATAATGCAATAATTGCAGTCCAACAGCTAATTTCAAACAATGCTGATCATCCTGGAAACAGAGCTGTAATGAAAATTTGCCAATTCATACAGGTGAACCAAAATTGATTATGCTATAGTTTTGTTCCCTGTCATAAATATAATACAGTATATAAATTGATTACATCTACTTCACTTTACTGTAACTTCAAAGCCTACCGATGGGGCTAGAGATAAATTAAGCAGACATTGTAGTGACTGTTTTCTGGATTAATTGCAATAAGGACTGCTAATCTACTGTTTAAGGATAATCCATTATTCTTAGCTGCCCTAAATATCATTTTCATGCTTTCAAGGAAGGAAGATGACTTAAGTTGGTAGACATGTTTACTACATGTGACCTAGTTTTACAGCAAAGTTTAAGTCTAAAAATAACAGATTTGGATATGGCTGCCGGTGGCCATCTTGAATTGCCACTTGTATTATATGTGCAAATGGCATCTAACAATTAAGAGTAAGAATTATTTATCATGAAACATTAAATGATATACATACATGTATTTCAAGCCACATTGAGGAGGTCACCAGTCTATTTCAGGCAAATTAGAGTATTTCTAATTCAATTTGAATTTTACAATGTACAGTAACATCAAACATCATAAAATATAAAAAGCTAGTTATTAGTTTTCTATGTTGTAATATATTGTTTAGTTAAATGTTGATTATGAAGGACCTCAACCAAATAGGTCAAAGCAGCTGAAATGTTTTATAATACATCTTAACCTTACAGGAAAACTGTCTGCAGAACACAAGAAGTCATATAAGCTGGACCTTATGAAGCTTCAAGGAAAAGGTAGGAATTTTTCCCCATGTACATTATGCATACTCCCTGTTCATGTTAGGAATCACAGAGTTTGTTGGGTTTAATTCCTCTTTGGCAAACTTTGAGCCCCCCCCCCCCCCCCCTTGAACTGATAAAGACATGTTTTTATTGCCGTGTTTTTAAAAGATAAATTTCATTGCACCCGTCCTTGATCAATTGGTTCATTTTCTAATTGGGGTCAATTATCAATTTATATCTGAAATGCCAATGATTTGAACTTCCATGTTGCGTCCCCAAATTCTAAGCCATAGGCGACTGTTGAATACCCGATCAAATGTGAAAAGGTTTGGGGTCACCTGCCCAACCACATGGATTTTCTGTGGGGCCTTTGGTTTCCTCCCACATTAAGACTCCTGCACGCTATCATCCGGGCCAAGAGTGATTAATGTTAGTTAAGATATCTTGTTTCCTACTTGTTGTAAAATAAATAATATTTATAGTTAACAACTAATTAAAAGGCTTTGATTGCCTAAAATAATTATATCTCGACAACAAAATCAGAAGCTGGGAAGAAGCAGATAAGTTTGATGTACGATTAGTGGTAGTATAAATTGGTTGAAATTACATTAATTAATGGTCAGAATTGATTGTTTGTAAATCAACATCAGTTTTGCTCATATTCTTAACAAATTTGAAAATGATGCAAAAATGTTGCAAAAAACACATTCCATGTATTAATGGTTCTAACTATTACTAACGATGATTTTTATGCCACAAAACTCTCATTTATATTTATCACACTTACATTCATAATTACACAAATAGCTGTTATATTGTTCTAAGATAAAGTACTGCCTATGCCAGCTATATATTACTTAAGAGACACTAATTTGATATTAAACTTAAAAATTGTACAAATATAAGATCAGGACCTTGTTACAAATACAGGGTCATCAGACATGCAGTCTTCAGACATGGGCCAATCATCAGACATGCAGTCTTCAAAGATGGGCCAATCATCACACATGCAGTCACCAGACATGGGCCAATCATCAGACATGCAGTCTTCAGACATGGGCCAATCATCACACATCCAGCCTTCAGACATGGGCCAATCATCACACATCCAGCCTTCAGTCAGCCTTCCGTCAGTCAGACAGCCTTCAGGCATGCAGTCACCAGACATGGGCCAATCATTAGACATGCAGTCCTCAGACATGGACCAATCATCAGACATTCAGTCTTTAGACATGGGCCAATCATTAGACATACAGTCCTCAGACATGGGCCAATCATCAGACATGCAGTCTTCAGACATGGGCCAATCATCACACATCCAGCCTTCAGACATAGGCCAATCATCACACATCCAGCCTTCAGTCAGCCTTCAGTCAGTCAGACAGCCTTCAGAAATGCAGTCTTCAGACATGGGCCAATCATCACTCATCCAATTATTAGACATGGGCCAATCATCACTCATCCAATCATCAGACATGGACCAATCATCACTCATCCAATCATCAGACATGGGCCAATCATCACTCATCCAATCATCAGACATGGACCAATCATCACTCATCCAATCATCAGACATGGACCAATCATCAGCCAGATGCCAGCCTTCAGCCAGCCTTCAGTCAGTCAGGCAGCCTTCAGACATGGGTCAGCCTTCGGGCATTCAGCAATCAGTCATGGCGAAGGCTTCAGTCAGCCAGCTCTTAGACATAGATCAGCTTTCAGATATAGACCAACTTTCAGACATGTACCAGCCTTCAGACATGGAATTTAACGATTGGGAAGATTTTGATGCTGATCCAGATTTTGTGCCAAAATCAGATTTGGAGGATGATTCAGAGGATGAAAAAATGTCAGAAATATTTCCAGAATTAATGTGGGATAACACTGAGGTTGAAAGATTGTCTGATTCGAAATGCAGTGTATTACAAGTGCAAATATCTAAAAATCAGGATGGTGTTCGGTTTTGGGATAAGAAGCATTTCTGTTTATATTGCCATGAAGGTTATACAAACATTACAAAACACTATTTAGGCCCCCACAAGAATGAAATGGAAGTCCAACGAATTTTATCCCATCCATTAAAGTCTGAGGGAAGAAGGCTAGGCTTATTGAAACTTCGAAATAGTGGGGACTATCATCACAACACTGATGTTTTGAAAAGTGGAAGTGGAATATTTGTAACGTGGACAAGGAATGAAGATAACACACTTTCACCACATGACTATTTGCCATGTGAGGATTGTCTTGGTTTTTTTCTTAAATCAAACCTATGGAGACATAGAAAAGTGTGTCCACTTCGAAAGGATGCCACACACATACCAAGACTGAGGTCAGAAGCTAACCTTTTGCTACCTGCTGCTGCAGATGTGTGTGAAGCCATGCAGAAAGAGGTCATTGGCCGTATGAAAGCTGATGAAATTACACAAGTTGTCCGCAATGATGCCACCATAATTCGGCTAGGGGAGAAACTTTTCCAAAAGCATGGACACCTGCCTCATCTGTTTGTGTATGTAAGTCAGAAAATGAGGGAGTTGGGTCGGTTCTTAATCAGTGCACGGAAAGAGGATCCAGCAATAAACTCTCTTGCTGATGTTCTTTTGCCAGAAAAGTTTGCTACTGTTGTGAGATCAACTAAAAACCTTTGTGGCTACAGTTGTGATGACAACAAATACGCCAATCCATCGCTTGCTTTAAAGATTGGACATCTCTTAAAAAAATGTGCTATGATCCAGAAAGCGAATGCTTTGATGACAGAAGACACATCATTGGGATCCAAATCTGATGCTTTTCTGTCGTTGTGTGAAATGGAATGGACAGATTCTGTGTCAGGTATGGCCCTTCAGACCCTGAGCACAGCAAAGATGAATAAAGGACAGCTTTTGCCATTGACAGAGGACATCAAAAAAGTTCAGGATTACCTGAAAGAAAAAACTAGTGACCTGACAGAAAACCTGAAAATCAGCTTCTCCAAAGACACCTGGAATACTTTGAACCAAGTAACTTTGGCCCGTCTTGTTTTATTCAACAGGAGAAGAGGGGGTGAGGCAGAAAGGATCACCATGAAAGATTACCGCGAAAGACAGAAATCAGGGAGTTGTCTAAAAGACATTGAAGAATCATTAAGTCCAATGGAAAAAGTCCTTTGTTCTACCTTCGAAAGAGTAGAAATCCGTGGAAAAAGGGGACGTATTGTCCCAGTTTTGTTAACTGCTACCCTACAGAAAAGCATAGAGTGTCTTATGAAATACAGAGATGCAGCTGGTGTTCATCCGGATAACAAGTATGTTTTCCCAAGGTCTTCATTTGACTCGCTGAATCCAATCAGAAGTGCAGACAGCCTGAGACGTTTTGGTAGGGAAGCCAAACTGTCGGTACCTGAAAACCTTACTAGCACCCAGCTTCGAAAGCATGTTGCAACAGTAAGTCAGGTTTTGAACCTAACAAAAAATGACTTGGAAAATATTGCTGGATTTATGGGGCATGACATTGAAATCCATAGGTCATTCTACAGGTTACCACAGGAAACTTTGCAGGTTGCAAGAATGGGAAGGTTACTAACAGCATTTGACAGTGGAGATGTGGCCAGGTACAGTGGGAAATCAATCGAAGAAATTCCAGTTGATGAGGGTATGTACATAATTATATTGATTTATTACAACTCTGCAGGACTGAAACTTGTGTTGATGATTGATTATAATCAATGTCTAATCGAAAAGGCAACCCATTCCAGACGATCAGTTAAATGAGATGGGCGTTTTCAAAACCAGAAGTGCAAGTCTAGTAATCTGAAACAACAATCATTTCGGTGTTTTTTTTGTTGTATTCACATAATGACACTTACTTCTGTGTCCATGAAATGTCATTTGAATTGGGAATCTGTTTCTCATCAATACCTTTCTAGTTTTTGCACACTTTTTAGCTCGCAGAGATAGAGCCTGCAGAATTATCTTTGAATTTTTGGGGTAAAAACATATATTTTTGTACATGAGAGGTTAAAGTTTTTTGGTAATCCACCAGATGAAGTAGGGCCAGCATATTTCTAGTGTTTTATACACGTAGTCATGTACCTATAAAATTGTCACTAAATATATTTACCTTTGGTATACATGTATGGGAGAGAAAGGCAAACTCATCTACATATCCTAATTAAAAGACTTAATTGTCAATAATTGGCAATGTTCCTCAGATAATTTTTCTTGCATGAATTGATCTTTCTTATTGTAAAGGGTTGTAGGATTTGGAATATAATTGTTTAACCATGTAACTCTCATCATTGTCTTTATATGTGTTAGCTTAATCTATATTATAGACTTGGAGCTTGATGATCAACCTGAAGGTGGTGATGAACTTCCAATTGATAACGAAAATGATCAGTCTGAACCTAGTAATGATGACATGGAAAACGTTTCGCCTGATGGTAAGGAGTTTGTGGAAATTATATAAATAGTGATTTCGTAGTATTTTTTGTTGAATACATTTGTCAACTATTATTAGGTCAGTTATCTGATGTCCTGCTGCCTTCATGCTTCGTCCATAGTGGTTGCATACATTAGACATTTCACATAATTGGAACTCCTTCCAAAGAGGCTGTTTTTCAATGACCACAAGCTCTTAATTTCTTCAAAAATCCTTTAGTAGTTCCAGAATTGCTAGTACTAAAAACTCCAATTAGTAGATTTAAAGATATATAGTGCTTTATCAGAATTGTGAGTTTCGGTCCTGGTATGTCCCTTGTTGCCCCCTGGGGAGGGAGTACTGTGAATGTTAGTGAAGCATTTTAATAGTATCGCCTCTTACATAGTTAGAACTTTCGTCAATAAAATATCTTCTCCATGCATGTGAAATGGAACTCAAATACATTGCTTTTGAATTCATATTATTGATGAAATGTTTTTGAAATATGAGCAACAGTGCTGATATTAACATTTGCACCTTATGCCTTAATGGTTACATACTGTATCCACAGTACTCCATGCAGTCTCATTGCAATTAGCTTGTAACTTTTATCCATTATGGAGGTACAACATCTCTAATTTAAATACTGACCTTCCTGTTGCTAGGGGGTAACAATTTCAGTAAAAAAAGTTTCTGAGTTTATAACTACCAAGAACACGATTGCATACAAATGTTTTCCCAGACACTTCATTTCAAAAATATTCATTTACACATTACATTTTTAATTACCGCATCCCTGATAAATCTGCAGTGATTTATAGACATTCTTTGTAATAAAAAGAACAACATTTGTGTATGTGTAGCAATATATAGAAATTGCTCTATTGTTATATATTCCAGTGACACCTAATCCCAATCCCCAGCAGAACCACACTGTTAGAGTAGCGAGACCATGTCATTCCAATAGAAAAGGTACTGTATATGGAGTAGAAACAGATGGAGTCTTTGCTGTATTCGTGTTCTATTAGCTTCCCTCCTTTTTTATGGTCTTTTTGTTTATGAAAATACACTATCGAAAAAGATTTAAGGCCTGTTACATAGTAAATACTGGATATAAAGTTTTAAATAATTGTTGATTGTATAATTCCTAAATATGTTTGTAAACAACTTTTTTTATGTCTTAAGTGTTCCTCTGTCATGGTTATTTTGTCTTTTTAAAATTACCAAATCAACCACCCTTTTCATCAAAAACTGAAACATGGGTAAGTCATCTGTTTCCAAAAATGAAATCACAGCCACCTTATTAGATTGACTGTCAAAACAAAGAAAGTGTCAACACATTTTCATAATAAAAATTTAGCTAAAATGTACCTCAAATCATTGCAGATCTCATATGAATATTGTTTGTGAGATTTAAGCAATATCATAAATAAAATCTCCAGCTTGACAAAGGCCACCAATCTAGAGATCTCTAGCTTGCTATGAGCAAGGCATGTCATACTATTTCATTACCATTATAGCATACTGTATTCGACCCAATAGAAGTTTTCTAAAACTCCATAATATGATTTGATAGCCATTTGTCAAACAAAAATTAAAAAACAAAAACATTGTGACATCATAATAATGTCTGTGTTGTTTTATTTGCAATTCCCCAAACAGTTAATTTTGATGTAATCAATTATATCATTTTTTATTAAAGCATTAAACCTCTTAGATGAAGTCAAAATAATACTAGTATAAGCAATTTTGTAAACTTATTCCTGTATGTCCATTTCATGCTTCATTCTTTAACATTTGATCAAACTTTATACATTTATACAAAGGTCATATATGAGTATACATACTTAAGATTCTGTGGTGATTCAGGGTTTTAAAGTCAAGGTCACTGTTACTATATATAAAGAAAGTGATAACTAATTCTGTTGTTTCAAACTACATGTAAACACTTCTAAAAGTAAATTCTTCGACAGAATTTGATAAAACTTTATGGGAAGGTCAAGTATGAACATTTTTAAAATATTGTTATAATTCATGGTCCCAAGGTCAAGCTAAGGCTACAGGTTACTGTTGCTATATTTAGAACAAAATCATGAAATAATGCATCCTGTCCACATTCAGTGTAAACATGGCATCAGGGGATTTATGTCTTCCAGACTTTAATTTTTTTTTTTTTTGGGGGGGGGGGGGATGTCAAGAACAAAGCGATATTAAAGTGACTAATAATTTACCCTTAAGTCTTGTCTAAAATTGTTTTAGTTCAAGTGAAGTTACCTATGACATAGTGTCTATGACATCTTGAATTTGTACTTGTCATTTTCAGGCCAAGTGAAGCTAAACGTGACTCAACAGCAGTGCCTAAAGCTGATTTTTCATGGAAATGTCCACCTTCGCAAGGAACTCAAAAGGAAAGAATGTGAAGAAGCTATTGCAGCACATAGCTGCCTTAAGGGGTTGGAATGGAAGAAAATAAAAAACACCATTCATAATTGGATAACAAGCAAAAAAATCAAAACCAAAAAAATGTTGAAACAACAGGAAAGGTAGGTCGCTATGTGGGCCCACAAAAGTTTAGAAGTTTTGAACAACTATCAAAGTATGTAATCACATTTTAGTCATTTCATTGAAATGATTTTATTTTTTTTGTACTTTGGTAAGTGTTATAATTCTTGTTATCATTGCGTCCATCAGTATGTTCATCAGCATTTTCGCCAAAGATTCTTTTCCTGTTTGATTCTTCTACACATACTTGTAGCTTCTACAGTATGAAGATTGGTAAATGCCCTAGGTGGCAATATCTTTTTTAATAACACTTTTATTGGATGAAAGAGGACCTGAGAAACAAGTACATTTTTCTTTAGCCTATTGCAAAGGTATTGCATCTGAATAAAGTATAGAAGTTGATTCGAATTAAACACCTGAGTGAGGGGAGGGGTGAGCAAACAAGGTGATACAAGTTTACATTGATGATGTAATGAGAGAAAGAGGTTATTATAGAAGCAATTAATTCAAGGGTCCTTCCCCAGGGTTGATGTTTTGTAATAGCCCTTATGAAGTATGTAGTTTCCGCATCTATGATACATGAGCCCTATCGGAACTACCTTGTCTGTCTGTCCATTTATATTTGGTTTGCATAGATTATTTAAAAGTGCACATGGTAATAGCCTATGGTTTGTAGATGTGCAGTAATCGTTTAATTTTTTCTTGGTAATCCAAAATGGTCACCAGGGCCTCACTTCCAATGTGGAACATTTTGGAATATAATTACTGTTCTAGTAAACCAATTCTGATTACACTTAAAAGTGATAAGAGTGATTCATAGGGCAATGGATTTAAATTGTAATTCAATTAGTTTAATGAAGGCTTCTAGTTGGTCAAAATCTACTTATTTTTTATGTAGATCAAATTTGCTTTGTAGAACTTATGACTTATGTCTAACATAGTCATAACAGTTTGGTTGCCATGTTAGCAAAAATGGAAGCCTCTTTCTAATTGGTCAATTTACACACCTGTATTTCTGAATTTAGAGTTGCAATTGGCTGGGGGCCTTTTTTTGATGAAGTACATCAGTTTTCTAGTTTTATTTTGTATGATTATATACAGTAAATCAGGTTGGCAATAAAGTCTGATATTTTTCAGAAATAACTGTATAATTCTTGATAATGGCATTTGGTGTGGGTAACTTGCCAAAGGAGGTGCCCATATTAGGTATAATTTTTTACCATAATTTTGTTATGCAGAAAATTCTGTTTCTCTTCAATTGCTACTTTATATGTGGTTTTGCAACTGAATCAGATACAGAATATTACATGAATATATTCAAAATAGCTATATGATAAAATAAAGATTGCTCTCCAAGTGGCCAAGCGTTAGATCAAAACTTTCTAGCACAACATGGCATTTTACTATCTTATGTTTAGGAATTTTATTGAAAAATTCTGGGAGCCTCCTTATTAAGAATGATGCAATGTTTTACAGACAATTTTATCTATGTTCATGTATCTCTTTTTATTTTATTTTTTTCTATCTGAAAATAAATGTTAACTCAAGTGAGTCAAGAAATTGCAATGTTTGTGACCTTATGGTCAAATTCTGTTTTTTTTCTGTTGTCTTACTCATAATGTTTTCTCAATTTTGTAGTTGTGTTTTTCTCTATGAATATAACTTGTAGTTGTTAAACATAAATAAAAATTACTCGATAGTTTACATCCGCTTCTAATTTTCAATATTTTTGTAAAACAATCCTGAAATGGATCCATGGTAATTGGGTCATTTTAAACAGAATAAATAGCAACACAAATCACACTTTTTGCATGAAAGGTTTTTCATGAATATTGCAATAACATATAATTATTATCATATTTCCTGTTTTATTATTCTGTACTTGGTTTGTTCCAATGCTGTTATGTAAAGATGAGTAAATGTGTGTGCAGAACTACTAATTTAATGGTGGTGAATATTCCTAAACTGTTTCCTGTATTTTTACATACACACCATGATTTGGTTTAGTTGCTTTGCAGGTTCCAAACTTCATTATTGTCATGATTTTTTTGTTTTTATCAATAAAAACTTTACATCATGTCTTCTTAATTTTCTTTTTCATATTGACAGTAATTTTATATGGGGTCTATTCTTATTACTGAGTCACATTTGGAACTTCTGGTTGCAGTCAATTAATTTTGATTGGTAAAATTGTAATATATTCCTGGTGTTCCAGTCACCTCTTGTTTCCTGGAAAAAGTGATTAAGGGTCAAACATGATTTCACAAAAACACATTTAATCTCATGATTTGGTTCATTACACAGTAATTTGAAGTAATGAAATAATAGATGACCAAGTGTGAATATATTGCTGTCGGCATAGGTTTGTGTCTGCATGCTTTTTTTTATGTCATCTGACCTGATTGCTCTTCTAGAGTTCCACCGGTGGGATTCTGCTCGGACTTGTCAGAAATGCTGAGACGGTCCTGACAAAGTGTTGATGTTTATATAAGGGGTCTGTACGAAATTTGAAATATACACTCAAGTCTGTCAAAAGTGAAAATACCTCGGGAATATACACTCATGTCTGTCAAAAGTGTTAATACCTCGGTAATATACACTCATGTCTGTCAAAAGTGTAAATACCTCGGGAATATACACTCATGTCTGTCAAAAATGTAAATACCTCGGTAATATACACTTATGTCTGTCAAAAGTGTTAATACTGTACCTCGGGAATATACACTCACGTTTGTCAAAAGTGTAAATACCTCGGGAATATACACTCACGTTTGTCAAAAGTGTTAATACCTCGGTAATATACACTCATGTCTGTCAAAAGTGTTAATACTGTACCTCGGTAATATACGCTCGTGTCTGTCAAAAGTGTTAATACCTCGGTAATATACACTCATGTCTGTCAAAAGTGTTAATACCTCGGTAATATACACTCATGTCTGTCAAAAGTGTTAATACCTCGGTAATATACACTTATGTCTGTCAAGTGTTAATACCTCGGTAATATACGCTCGTGTCTGTCAAAAGTGTTAATACCTCGGTAATATACACTCATGTCTGTCAAAAGTGTTAATACCTCGGTAATATACGCTTATGTCTGTCAAAAGTGTTAATACCTCGGCAATGTACGCTCGTGTCTGTCAAAAGTGTTAATACCTCGGTAATATACATTCAAGTCTGTCAAGTGTTAATACCTCGGTAATATACACTCATGTCTGTCAAAAGTGTTAATACCTCGGTAATATACACTCAAGTCTGTCAAGTGTTAATACCTCGGTAATATACACTCAAGTCTGTCAAAAGTGTAAATACCTCGGTAATATACACTCATGTCTGTCAAGTGTTAATACCTCGGTAATATACACTCAAGTCTGTCAAGTGTTAATACCTCGGTACTATACATTCAAGTCTGTCAAGTGTTAATACCTCGGTAATATACATTCAAGTCTGTCAAGTGTTAATACCTCGGTAATATACATTCAAGTCTGTCAAATGTGTTATCAGATCTTGATATTAATTAAAAGTCCTAGATATCTTTGATTACCTCAGTACTCCATATACTATATATAGCAGAAAGCTTTCATATATTTTAAAAAAAAAGGTAACACATTGAATTTTGCAAAATAACGGCCATTGTATCTTTATAGTTATGGCAGGGTTCCCTCACTTATTTGATGTCAGAATTCAAGGCCTTTTCAAGGCTTTTCCAAGGTCATAAAGAGAAATTCAAGGTAATCTACAATCCAAGGTTTTGGAATATATAACATTGCATGCAGCTTCTTACTGTTCTGCAAAGATGTACTATGTTGTAGTCAGATTCAACAAATAAATACATGTATTACTTATATTTGGTTAATCCAAATGAGTCATGTTGGCTCTTTTACACCAGGCTAGTATATCCTTTGTTTGATTATTGTTGGTGCAAATAATTTTCATCAACTGAATCAAATAATCAAAACTATAAATTATGAAATTCAGGCTTTTTTCTTCTTTTTTTTTATGATATTTCACAAAGTTTTCCCAACCAGGAAATTTGTTTTCTATTTTCCTGGCTTTTTCAAGTTTTCAAGGTTGTGTGGGAACCCTTTTATGGATCAAATTCCATCAATAAGTCTAGTTTAAATATTGTGTTGGTTTTTACCATTATTTTTCATTAATAGAACCTGGCGACTTTAACTATAATTTGCAATTATGAGCTATATTTTTATCCCTACCTCGGCGAGATAGATGAGTTTTGTTACGGAGTGTTAATATATTCTATATCTACCAATACCTCTGTAGTATTGTAGACTGTTGTAAATACCTCTATAACAGTGCGTAGTGTTGATGACTTTTATGACGTACTGGATTCTCTTTTTATCGTATTGAAATGATTTTTACCAATCACAAAGCATAGCCTTCGATGCCGTGTGGCACAGTGGGTGATTTAAGTAACGGAAAGTAATGACCTCGCTATGTAAGTGTAAATGTATGTACCTCTTCATGTTTGTCGCACGGGTATGTGTGTGTGTGTGTGTGTGTGTGTGTGTGTGTGTGTATGTGTGTGTGTGTTTTTTTTTTTTTTAGTATATTCATTAAGTCCGTGGTGTAAAGTAAAAGAGTGGAAACAATGTAAATATCTATATTTAGTCCGTGGTGTAAAGTAAGAGAGTGAAAACAATGTAAATATCTATATTTAGTCTGTAGTGTAAAGTAAGAGAGTGAAAACAATGTAAATATCTATATTTAGTCCGTAGTGTAAAGAAAGAGAGTGAAAACAATGTAAATATCTACAACTGTATATTTAGTCCGTGGTGTAAAGTTAACAATGTACATGTTTTGTATGTAACACGTAATGTATTGTTATATAACATAGAGAGCTATTTCGAAATGACGTTGAAACCGATTTGAGATCAGGTAGGCCTGAGAAAGGCGAAACTTTCTCACAAGAAGCTATTTCGTACGTTGGCTTGAGATGGCAAGAACGAGTAAGACTTTTGATGACCTCAAGGACTTGATGGTGCGCGACCAATTTCTTCAGGCTTGCGGGCACGATCTTGTGTTGTTTTTGAAGGAGCGTACTCCGTCTTCATTGCCAGAAATGTCGAGATTAGCTGATCAGTATGCTGAAGCTAGGGGAAATCCGTCTAATCTGGTCCGGCCTAAGAGCAATGGTCATAAAGACTCTCATGGTCATGGTAAAAGGCGTGACGACGCTAGTTCTTGCCAAACTCTAAGGAGAAATCTGGTGATAAGTCGTCTGTAAGACATTGCTACGTCTGTTGAGCCAGTTGTCCAGAGTGTTGAGCCAGTCATCCTGGGTGCTGAATCAGACGTCCCGAGTGCTGAATCAGACCAGCAAGTCATCCTGAGGGTTGAGCCAGTCGTTCTGAGTGCAGAGCCAAATCAGGCAACGGAACGAATCAGGTACATTTGAAAATGAACAAATCCTTTTAATATTTACAGTATTTTTACAAGACGAAAGCAGGTCATCTCGGCATCTGAAGGGTGCATAGTTTGTTTAATCTGTAACTCCTATGTACATTTCCCAAACTAAATTTAACAGTTTAACCAGGCATTTGGCACACATCCATGATGTGAACCTCCTATTTTAATTGACATTTAGAAGAAATTAATCAGTTCTTCAATATCCATCAACAGCAAACAATGTCCATACCTAGAAAAACAAGTAATTACACAAACTGTGGTTTCTGCAAACAAGAGATTATACAAACTATCTTGCCTTATTGATATTTCAGAGAAGTATATATCCTCATACTATTTCCAGTTGTAACAATGCCTAATTTGTTGAAATTGCTAACACTATAACTTTTGTTTTAATCACTTACTGTTTAATTGTAGAAACAACATGAATAATGAACTTACTGCAAAACAGACGGCTGAGGAAGCTTGTACTCAAAGGTATGCACATCTTTCAAATCTGATTGTTGAAAGTGTTAACAGTTTAATCTATTTAAAAGTGATTTAAAAACTTTGATGCATAATCCAAATCGGAGTATAGATTATACATTGTCAGACCTTTCTTTGTTCTTTAGCAGTTATTTATATATAACTGGAGAAAAATTAATTGTTTTGATTGTAAAAATAATGTATTGTTATGTATTAATGTATAATTTTCTTACATGCTCTTTTCCAAAAAGGAAAAGGAAAGTTATAGCTGAAATAATTGTACTTGAAAACAGCCAGAGCCACCGATAATACAACACAACAAAAACAAGAGAAAGAACAACACACGATAACACATATAGGGACCACTGATTATAAAACTCCTGACTGTGGATATTAACTTTTCTTTGGAAGTTGATTGTTGTAAATTTTTTAATCAACACGAGTTAACATCGGTGAATTATTAAAATATATACACATTTTATTTCCATATTAGTGAAATGGTTAGAACTACGGATAAATAAGCAAAAATGTCAAAATTGATAATCAAATGGTTTATTTTAGTATCAGTATTGCAAAATTGTGAAACCCCTAACATCTTTGCTTGGTGCTGCAAAATAAATATACATCCAGGTTGTCCAAATGGTCTATTTACTCATACCGATAAAATATTCTTGTTTTTAACAGGTTACAGATTGGCCTTTTATTAAGTTCTTCACTCCATGCCATGGAAGATTATGGATGGAAGGTAGCGTTTGCCACACTGTGTTGGAGGAAGATGTCATAGGCCTTTTATCAATTCCAGATATAAAATTAATAGGGTCAAGGCTATTCTACTCATTTAAAGGTAACTATAGTTCTTCTCAACTTCTTATATTAATTGCCATTGTTGAAAACTTGAACATTGATACATTAACAATGTGAAAATTAAAAAGGCTGACAGCCACAAAATCTGCATCACATCATGTACCAATTCCTTGTTTAACATCCATTCCCAATCAGTTTCTGGCTTTTTCATCAGGGAAATATATAGATGGTAATTAAATTTGCTACATGAAAAGCACTCTGTACACATTGAATATTCCAGCGACTAAATAGATGAACATTTCCAATACACTGGAGATAAGCTTTTGAAATGGGTCTGGTTTGCAGATGGTTCAGGTAAATTCTACAGTTTCCTAATCTTTCTATTTTTATTATTTATTTCTAATCTTTTTCTTTCAGATATGAAAGACCAGTAGACCAGTGCCCCAGTTTATAAGATACAGGAGATAAACCACATAAATGTGATGTGTGTGGTAAACAGTTGATAAGATACAGGAGATAAACCACATAAATGCGATGCACAGTTTGCACGCTGAAATTGATTGAAATGTATTGGGATATATTCCAAAAAGTTTAAATAATTCATTCTAAATGTTTACAACTGTTTTGTTTTTTGTTGATTGTTTTGGATTGGTAAATCTTATTATCTATACTTATTGACACAAGTAAAAAATCAAGAATCAAAAGCCATGAAATTGACTGGATAGTATGGACCTCCAACAGTTGCCTAAAAGTGGTTGTGATATCAGGCTCTGTAAGTAAAAGAAGGTCTATGGATTGATTGATTGATTGAATGGGGTTTTACGTCCCAGTCAAGAATATTCCACTTATATCGAGACGTCACCAGCTATAGGTGAAGTGACAAAAATTTATACCTTTGCAGTGCGCTTAGGGCAATGTGCAGTGAGGGTTCTTTAGCATGCCACGTCTACCGTGACACGGGACATCGTTTTTTTAAGATCTAATCCGAAGGATCCATGACTTTCATTTCTAAATGCCAAGTGCTTGGTGAAAGAACAGTCACTACCACTTTTCAAGTCTTTGGTCTGACCCGGCCGGGAATCGAACCCCGCACCTCCCACATACGAAGCGAGCACTCTACCGACTGAGCTACCGTAGTGGTATTTGAAGTCTATGGACATGACCAAATAAAGTGATTTATAGAAAACATGAACCACTATGTGGAGATGAGATCAGGCGCTCCAGTATGGTAAGCATCTCCACTCTCACATCTAGAGTTGTCAATTTGTCAAATAAACGTCCGCAACAAAAAAAATGGGAAACCCACTTAAAAACTTGTTTGGAGTCCTAATTTCTATTGATTCTATATTAATTAAACAATTTCAGTTGTTGTACATTGATATCTTCAAACTTGATTTGTCAAAAACTAACAGACAAAAACAATATGACATGAACTCGAGGTAATGTCCGCAACAGAATTATTTCTCAATAATGTTGCGGACGTTTTATGACGTCTAGAAATGTCAATTTGTCAAATAAACGTTATTGTTCACCATAACTTCCAAGTTCAGGCCAAAGATCATATTTAAAATTTATGAATTTGTCCGGTAGACATGACACTTTAGCTTGGAATGACCCATATTTTTTTTTTAAGGATGTTACAAGAAAAAGAAATGATACCTAATCACCATGAAAAACATATGTACATATTACATGAAGAACACAAATATGTTAAAGCATATCAATGCATTTATCATAAGGAAAATGGAACACAACTTTATTAAAATGTCATTAATGCTGATCATTTGCTATTATCACCAATGAGGAAAACATGATTACAAATATGGACTTGCAAAGCCCTCTTGGTAAAAGTGACCACTGTGTACTGGTAATGGACTTCAATTGTTATACTATCATGAAAAGCAAGAAGAGAACAGTGGTTATGTATAACAAAGCTAACTATGGAGCGATAAATGAGGACATCAGAAATACTGATTGGAATGCTGCACTCTTGAACACGAACCCAATTGATGAGAACTGGGATATCTTTTATAACATGATCAAGGATATAGAAAGCAAACACATACCCACAAAGACCGTTAACAATAATAGAAAAGTAAAAGGATTCATACCATTAGACAATGCAACACAGGATATCATAAAAAGGAAGCATTCACTTGCAAAAAAAGCAATAGCAAACAAAGACCCCCTAGCTCAAAAGGAATATAGAAGGGCAAGGAACCAGGCAAAAAAGGCCACAAGAAAATTAAGAAAGAAATTTGAAAGAGACCTGTCTTTAAAGGCCAAAGAGAATCCAAAGGCAATCTGGAAATATATTAAGTCAAAATCAAAAACTAAAGTGCGTATTGGAGATTTGTATACGGTTGATACTGTCCCCCATAATAGACTATTGAGTAAACTTAAGGCATACAAATTCTCAAACCAAATTTTAAACTGGATCAATAGCTTCCTGAACAACCGAATGCAAAGGGTAACTGTAAATGGTGAACATTCAGAATGGACTAGTGTCATCGGGTATAACACAAGGATCCGTCCTAGGACCAATCCTCTTTGTCATGTTTGTAAATGATCTACCGGACTCGGTCAATTCGTGCATGTTTCTATTTGCGGATGATACCAAAATATTTAGGATCATAGAAAATGAAGAAGATAAGGCAATTCTCCAAAAAGACTTACAGAAGTTACGCGCGTAATGACATCGGAACCTTTCTTACTTGTTCACTGGTATAGTGCTATCCGGAACTCCTCTCCCAAAAAATCGGAGTGACCGCCCTTGAAATGGCATGTTACTTCCGTCAAAGAAATTTACATGGACGATAAAAAATCTCCGGTTATTGAGATGTTAATCTCATGTACATATTGTGAATTTCTTGTTGCCTGTAATGTTATGCACCAAATGAAAGGTAAATATACACACTACCTACGGATACATATTGCCTTACAAGGAAATTATCATAAACTACTTTTTTTGAGCCAGTTTCCAAGCGAGGGGTCGATTTTTTAAAATCTGGAGTTGCTTGCCTTGTGTATTTTTAATGACCGTGGACCTCGGATTTGTCAACCGGCACATAAACTTGAATTCTGCTGATATTTCATTTAAATAACGTCAGTCATGAGTGCTAAAACAAAAATCAATGTTTGAAAAATAATATCCTGACCTCGAGTTCCTGTGCTCGCGATCGGGCTAATCAAACCAAACGATTTGTAAATACTACATGTATATCTAATTATTCTTTACTGTTTATTTATGTAACAGGGACATATTTTGAGAGTTTTAATTGAAATAAAGAATATGTGATATTGTATGATTTTTCCGATTGTCCAACGTGTTGTGTATCGCGTCCGTTATATGCCGTCCATATTAGTGCAGCTATGTATACATGTACGTTCCGTATGTATTGTACTTTGTAATGGTACTGTCCGAGTGTTCAGTCTTGGTGTGACGTCCTGTAGTTTCATTGGTTGTTTGTATTGGGCAGTTGGCAGGAGTTTCTTTGTGTGAGAGAGAGATTTTAGTCGGTGTCGGACATCTTGACAGGACTAGATGTAAGTCTTTTACCTTTTCTAACCTTATATTTTCACTTATTCTTTCTATAATATCTATTGGTTGAAAGGGAAAATCTCTGACCGCCCTGTGCATATCAATCGTTTAAAGATCGCTCACATCCGTGCACCTACTCCTTCAGACTTTTTCCGAAGTGTAACTACGTGTAAAGTTGATGCTGGCATACAAACTGGCCGTCTTGGTGAGCTCGATCAACCTTTGTCGGCTTCTGCTGCTTGTAACTCCTCTGACAGTGAATCTGAGAATATTTCTGTACAAGGAAATCCATCCAGACAGTTGCCACTTCCTAAGGAAAGCTTATCCGACACCACTACCTCTGTATATCATATTACTCGTCCTACTCGTCAGATTCGGAAACCAGTGCGATACCGATCTGAGGACAATATTGATCCAGATTCATTATCTTCCTCTGAAAGCTCAACAGATAAACACTACAAGATCAGACGAGTGCTCGCACAAAGAGGATATGGTTCAAACATTGAGTATCTTGTACATTTTGTTGGTGAGCCCTCAGGCAAAGCGATGTGGGTTCCTTTTCAATCGCTTAATCGCCCTGCACAACGTGCTATTCTTGCAAAATCTAGATTTTTCTAGAGTTGTTTTATGCCTTTACCTTTTGACATTGTACTTTTTTTGTCTACCTCACATTTTTTTTATCAGGCCATCTTGTACCAGACTTAGTCTTGTGGTTAAATTTACTAGATCATTTTGGACATTGTCATGTAAGACTATTTGTCATATAACACTAATTGTGTCAATTTCATCTTGCCAGATGCATTATTGTAGTAATTGTCTTTAATCCAATTTTTCGAGATAAGATTTTCTAATTTTACATGCTTATTCTGCACAGATAGACAAACGTATGGTGTTTTATGTCTAAAAACTAAAATGCTGTATGTCTTTAATGTTGATCTAGTTTTCATCTCTTTGATTCTAGTCAAATGTATTTTCATGTATTGATTCTAGTCATATGAATTTTCATGTGTTGTTTAAAAGTTCTCAATGGTACATTTTCTATATTGAATGTAATTGTCTTTCGGTTGTTTTCCATTTTTTTTTTTTTCCCTCTTAAGAATACATTTATATGTTAATTACTACTGCATTGAAATTGATTTCAAATGATTGCTATTGAATAATCCTGTGTGGTTCTTAACCAGTGGATGAGATTTTACAAATAATTCAACTTTATAGTATGAAATCACAAAGTTTTCCACATGAATCTGTAGTGACTATTTACTTATGATCTTGTATGAAATGATTATGATTGCCAGCAATAGAATGTAACAATGTAATTCAGTATGAGGTTATACAAATCCTGCGCAATTTGATTTCATTATGTGTTGCGGGCGAAACTGTGAGTGTAACTACCTAGTGCACAGGTGATTGTAAAAGATGTTTGTGGTAACATATATTCAATGTCTTATTGTCAGTTTTTGAAATTTTTCATTACATTACTATTATAACCTGGTTTGTCCTGTATGGAAAAAAATCTGTCATTTATCCTGCAATGATCATGTTTATACACTCAGTTTCATAATATTGTGTCATGCTAGTGTGCATCATTTGATCTCTGGGAATAACATGTATACCTTGATCAATTTTCTTCATAAGGTTTATAATATGTCATTAATTGTATCTTTTTGCTGATAATGCTTCCCTATATCAAATTTCCTTTAATTCATGTATTCTAATTAGGATAGAATTCCATATTGTGTTCCTTTATCGTACACTTGCTGACCAGTGTCTTCCAAAATTGCTTGCAATTTTTTTCCTGTGGGGCGGGGATGTTGTATACATCTATATAACTGGTCAGGTAGTGTAAGATAATTGACTAGTTCCGGATATTTGACCCGGCCTCCGGATCCTTGTTTTCGTGTTTATATGTGTGTTGTTGTTTTCCGTAGAATAAATTGGCGGTAAAGTGAAGACAGCGTGGTTTTCTAATCTGTGATGTATGGGTTTTATCGTGCCTCTCATAGCCAAGCAAATGGGTTTCCCCTGCACCCCCATAACACTGAGGGCGAGTTTCTTGTGATAATCACTGTTCACTACTGATCGATATGTATACATGTAACAGTTCTAATGTATTTAAGGAGTAAAATTATTTCCACGCTATGAACATTATTGGTCAATATATTTTATCGTTTACTCCACCGTGTCTTATTCTGTTGAATGTAAAATGTCTGCAAGTATGCCTGATGTGATATATTTTATTGCAGACGAATGCCCTTTTTTATTCATTCGAATAAATGTTGAAACATCTTAACTAGAACTTTATGTCTCAAGGAATCAATCACCATTGGCCTCACCTTTCACAACACCATGGGCAAGCGATGGAGAAGAGGAAGAAGAATCATGGAAGTGTGACAACTGTTGCAAAGTTTTAGAAGACCCAAAAGCAATGATGATGGAATGCCAGCGGTGTAAGTTCCATTTTTGTATTAAGTGTTTAAACAAAAGTGAAGAAGAATATAAATTTCTGCAAAGCACCGATGCAATGTGGTTCTGTGTAAAATGTAGAGAAACCATTGAGAAGAATATAGTCACTGATATGAAAATAGAGGAAAGGTGTCAAGAAATAATGAAAGAGTATGAGAACAGAATAACTTCACTGGAGCAGAAGATGGAATTGAAATGTGATGAAGATCAAGTGAAAGAAATAGTATCTAAAGAAGTATCACAAATGAGAGAGAAAGACAGGGAGCAGGAAACTAAACTTGATAGTCAAAATGCAGAAACAAAAGACCAAGGATTTGAACTAGCTATACAAGAGATGAATGAAAGGAAAGAAAGAGAAAATAACCTTGTAATCTATGGAGTTAAAGAGATAATTTCATCAGACACTGCAGCTAGAAAGAAACACGACACAGAAATAGTGAAAGATATCCTGAAAACTTGCAACGTGAAGCAAACCGAAGCTATAACAAAAGTTATAAGACTAGGGAGATTCACAGAGGAAAAAAAATCAGAGGATGGGAAAAAATCAGCTAGACCAATCTTAGTGACCCTTAACAACCAAGAAGTGAAATCTAAATTCTTCAAGAACATAAAATACATCAGAAATGAGGAGAAATACAATGCTGTAAGAATCTCAAATGATCTCACCAAGACAGAAAGGGAGAAAGAAAAGAAACTAAGAGAGGAAGCAAGAAGAAAAGAAACAAACTCATCGGGGGAAGCCCGCTTCAGAGTAAGGGGACCACCATGGGCAAGAAAAATTGTGAAAATTCAAAACTGAAAATACAACGAGACAGTAAAGATGTAAATAGTTCGTTAAATTGTTCTAGTTCGTTTAAATGTTCTAATTCACTTGTTAAGTTTAATAAACTGAATTTTTTATACACCAATGCAGATCAGTTACATAACAAATTAAATGAATTACACCTGAGAATAAAAGACAAACTACCAATGGTTATCGGAGTTACAGAAGTTAAACCAAAGAATCCTAGAAACACAATACAACCAGCAGAGTTTAGCCTACATGATGAATTTAATGTGTTTTCCAAAAATGTAGACAATAGTATAGGAAGAGGCATGATATTATATACACATAAAGTTCTACCAGCAAAAGAGATTAGTATCAATGTAGATTTTCAAGAATACTTATTGGTTGAAATACAGTTAACTAAGAAAGATAAGACTTCTTTGGTCTGATCTACAGGTCGGATAGTGGTACAGCAGAAAGTAATGGAAAATTGATAGACCTAGTGAATATGGTATCAAACAAGGGATATTCTCATCTTTTACTGATGGGAGACTTCAATTTACCTGATATAGACTGGAAACTATGGAACACCAAAGGAGAATCAACCTCATCGCTGGAATATAAATTTGTAGAATGTGTGTCAAATAATTTTATGTTTCAACATGTGTTGAACCCAACTAGATTCAGAGGAAATGATACTCCAAACTTGTTGGACCTCATACTCACAAATGAGGAAAACATGGTTACTTACATTGATTACCAGAGCCCCCTAGGAAAAAGTGACCATAGCGTACTAAGTTTTGATTTGAACTGCTACACAGAAATTACAAATTATTCAAGAACTAGGAAGTGTTACAATAAAGCAGACTATGAAAAAATAAATGAAGACATAGCAAACGTGACATGGATGGAAGTGTTAAAACCACAGAATGGAATTCAGAAAAACTGGGAGATTTTCCACGGCAAAATAAAAGAAATTGAAGATAAACTAGTTCCAACAGCTCGAATCAACTCAGCCAAAAAAAACAGGAGAGAAATTCCCTTAGATAAAGAGACTATTGAATTAATAAAACAGAAAAACAGATTAGCAAAAAAAGTGGTGAAAAATAATAACCCAGAAAACCAAAAACAATACAGGAGAGTTCGAAACAAAGTAAGAAAAAAAACAAGAATGAAAAGGAAAGAATATGAGAAAAACTTGTCTCAGCGTGCAAAAAGCAACCCGAAGGAAATTTGGAAATACATAAAATCAAAAGGGAAAGTAAAAGACGGAGTTGGAGACTTGTACACAGATTATAAGGACAATTCATCCCCCCTAACGGATGACAATTTAGAAAAAACAGAAATCCTAGCAAATTTTTTCCAAAGTGTGTTTGTAAAAGAAAAGGAAGGAGAGATACCCACCCTAAATGACAAGATTATCAACCATGAAATGCAACACTTAGAAATAAAACATGAAGATGTGGAGTCCAAACTACGGAAACTAAAGACAGAAAAATCCCCTGGGTTAGATGAAATGCATCCAAGGTTTTTGAAGGAAACATCATCATCAATAAGTAAGCCTCTAGAAATATTGTTTAACCAATCCATAGAAGAAAAAACCCTACCAAAGGAATGGAAGCAGGCACAGATTAGTGCAATATATAAGAAAGGAGATCAGCGCCAAGCAGGCAACTATAGACCAGTGAGCCTTATCTCGATTGTGTGCAAAACAATGGAATCTATAGTGCGAGACCATATAATAGACCACATGATGAAAAACAACCTCTTCTCAGATAAGCAGTATGGTTTTATATCGGGCAGGTCTACTACTCTTCAGTTATTGGAAGTGTTAGAAAAATGGACATATGCAATGGACAAAGGGGATCCCATCGACTGCATTTATATGGACTACCAGAAGGCCTTCGACACCGTGCCACACAAAAGATTAATTAGTAAAATGAAGTCATACGGTTTAAGCAGTGAAGTGATCGCATGGACTGAAGACTTTCTAAATGAAAGGAAACAAAGAATATCAATAAACGGAGTGCATTCGAGATGGACAGAAGTAACATCAGGCATCCCACAGGGGTCAGTACTTGGGCCAGTTCTATTTGTATTATTTATTAATGACTTACCAGATATTGTTAACTCTGAAATATACCTCTTTGCGGATGATACTAAAATTTTCAGAATGATAATGACAGAAGATGATTACAGAATACTCCAAGAGGACCTGGATGCCATGTATGAATGGAGCAATACTTGGCTTCTAAAATTCCATCCAGACAAATGTAAGCACATGAACATAAGAAAGAAAACTCAGACACCAGAGCAAAGATACCAAATCAATAATAAGACATTAGATATAGTGGACAAGGAGAAAGATATCGGCGTAACAATTGACAGTAATCTAACATTTGAAGTTCATATCTGTGAAAAGATAAAGAAAGCGAATTCCATGTTTGCAATAATAAGGAGATCATTCCAACATCTAGATCCAGAAATATTCACCCCACTTTATAAGAGTCTGGTGCGGACCCACCTTGACTTTGCCAGTCCAATTTGGTCTCCTTATAAAATAAAATATATTGAAAAAATAGGAGTGCAAAGAAGAGCAACAAAACAGATCCCTTGTATGAAAGGTCTAAGCTATGCAGAGAGACTTCGTCAGCTGAAACTTCCAACACTAGCATATAGAAGGATCCAAGGGGACATGTTAGAAATATATAAGATACTCCACGAGCATTATGACCCAAGGGCAAGCAATGTGATTAAACTTTGGAAGGATGTAACAGAAAGGCAAGGACAAAGGGGCAACTCGATGAAAATATACCCTCAACACAGCAGTTCAGAAATACGGAAAAACTACTTCACACTTCGAGCAGGAAAGATATGGAATAACCTACCTGAAGAAATTGTGACAGCGCCATCGAAAAATACATTTAAAAACAGACTGGATAAATACTGGAAAGATCAAGAACTATTATATGACAATTACAAAGCGGATATAAAAATGATAGGAAGTGGCGAAACAAACCTTAAATGGGACGAGGAAAAGGAGTCTGGTGAAGAGGACTAAAGTCCTGTACCGGAAACTATCGCTAAGTAAGTTATGATTTGAGGGTTACAAGTTGTTTCATGATCAGGAGCCGGCCATAAAGTCATTCCAAAAACACCATGTGCTTTTCAAGATGGAGGTTTATTCAGATCATTACAATATATACTACATTACACGTGTAGAACCAAGGTACATAGACTGAACCTAGTAGCGTACTTCGCCTAGGTAATTCAACTTACATCAGACGAACATAGCATACTAATGCTTATAATTAAGCATATTAAATTTACTGATATTATCTTACAATAACACGTGTTAGACATTGTCGAGTTTTACCGCCATTACAGGTTGACGAAACTCTAACGAGTTAACTTGTCATTGCGCAGGCCTCCTACAAATATTCGAGCACAACAATACCAATGCGATAATTATCACGACTAGTCTTATTAAGACGTCTTACCATGTTGTTATCTTGACGAGTCGTGTTAATATGACGACTTGTCGCGATAAATTATCACAACACGCCAAGTAGATGACTGTTATATGCCCACCATATTAATGTGTCCGAGTTTCCCCCCCCCCCCCTACTTTGTAAGAACGACTCGTCCCAAAACACGGGTGAAGCGTCCCATTATCCAGGGCGAGCAGGTATATATTTCGGTACTATGACACAGTATGCACAATGAAGAAGAAAAAAATAATATACATCAAGACTTTGTTTGCTATTTTGTGATATGTTTTGCTCGAACTGTCTGATTGAAACTTTCCAATAAACCGACTATTAATGTAAAAATATTAGCGAGATATCGGGGCAAAATGTCTGGATTGCTTCAAGACTCCCCCACCTATCTCGCCCCAAATATTATCCATAACGTCCCATATTTAGAACTATTTGCCCCAACATAACTTATCGCGCCTACTATTTCGCCACTATGCATTACCAGAAAAAGAAAAAAAACATAACATAACATGTTAAATGAAACAAATTTATGAAGTTTGAGTTAAATATAATCAAATTGTGCTTAGAGATCATGTTACTGGGGGTTCACTTTATTTGAAACATCGCACGCTGATTTTTGGTTCATTCAATGTTTATTAGACCCCTACATAAAATCAATACTATATTCACTTACTATATCACCCGTACACATTTAACGATCTCATGGACATTCAAGGGACACAACTGTAACAATAATTTGGCATTAAAAGCAATAAAAACGACAAACCCGCCAGATTAACCTTATTTAACGATTCTAGTCCTAGATATAATTTTAGATTATACAATTTAGACAACGAG
>NW_026783022.1:0-145009 GCF_031769215.1 Ylistrum balloti
TCAACAGGTTGTTACACACATGATCTGTTACATTTGTACTATGGGTAGGTTTGATATATATATATATAAACAGGTTGTTACACACGTCATCTGTTACATTTGTACTATGTTTTGGATAAACAGGTTGTTGCACACATATACATATATATAAGGTATATATATAAACAGGTTGTTACACACATCATCTGTTACATTTGTACTATGGGTAGGTTAGGTATATATATATAAACAGGTTGTTACACACATCATCTGTTACATTTGTACTATGGGAAGGTTAGGTATATATATAAACAGGTTGTAACACACATCATCTGTTACATTTATACTATGGGTAGGTTAGGTATATATATATATAAACAGGTTGTTACACACATCACCTGTTACATTTGTACTATGGGTAGGTTAGGTATATATATATATATAAACAGGTTGTTACACACATCATCTGTTACATTTGTACTATGGGTAGGTAAGTATATATATATATATATAAACAGGTTGTTACACACATCATCTGTTACATTTGTACTATGGGTAGGTAGGTATATATATAAACAGGTTGTTACACACATCATCTGTTACATTTGTATGGGTATATATATATATATAAACAGGTTGTTACACACATCATCTGTTACATTTGTACTATGGGTAGGTTAGGAATATATATATATATATATATATAAACAGGTTGTTACACACATCATCTGTTACATTTGTACTATGGGTAGGTATATATATATAAACAGGTTGTTACACACATCATCTGTTATATATGGGTATATATATATATAAACAGGTTGTTACACACATCATCTGTTACATTTGTACTATGGGTAGGTAAGTATATATATATATAAACAGGTTGTAGGTTAGGTATATATATATATAAACAGGTTGTTACACACATCATCTGTTACATTTGTACTATGGGTAGGTTTGGAATATACATATATATATATATATATAAACAGGTTGTTACACACATCATCTGTTACATTTGTACTATGGGTAGGTTATATATATATATATATATATATATATATATAAACAGGTTGTTACACACATCATCTGTTACATTTGTACTATGGGTAGGTTAGGTATATATATATATAAACAGGTTGTTACACACATCATCTGTTTACATTTGTACTATGGGTAGGTAAGGTATATATATAAACAGGTTGTTACACACATCATTTGTTACATTTGTACTATGTAGGTAGGTCATATATATAGGTATATATATAAACAGGTTGTTACACACATCATTTGTTACATTTGTACTATGGGTAGGTTAGGTATATATATATATAAACAGGTTGTTACACACATCATCTGTTACATTTGTACTATGGGTAGGTTTGGAATATACATATATATATATATATATAAACAGGTTGGTTGTTACACACATCATCTGTTACATTTGTACTATGGGTAGGTAAGGTATATATATATAAACAGGTTGTTACACACATCATCTGTTACATTTGTACTATGGGTAGGTTAGGTATATATATATAAACAGGTTGTTACACACATCATCTGTTACATTTGTACTATGGGTAGGTTAGGTATATATATAAACAGGTTGTTACACACATCATTTGTTACATTTGTACTATGGGTAGGTTTGGTATATATATATATATATATAAACAGGTTGTTACACACATCATCTGTTACATTTGTACTATGGGTAGGTTAGGTATATATATATATATATATAAACAGGTTGTTACACACATCATCTGTTACATTTGTACTATGGGTAGGTTAGGTATATATATATAAACAGGTTGTTACACACATCATCTGTTACATTTGTACTATGGGTAGGTATATAGGTATATATATAAACAGGTTGTTACACACATCATACTATGGGTAGGTTAGGTATATATATATATAAACAGGTTGTTATATCTGTTACATTTGTACTATATATATATATATATAAACAGGTTGTTACACACATCATCTGTTACATTTGTACTATGGGTAGGTTAGGTATATATATATATAAAGAGGTTGTTACACACATCATCTGTTACATTTGTACTATGGGTAGGTTAGGTATATATATAAACAGGTTGTTACACACATCATCTGTTACATTTGTACTATGGTATATATATAGGTATATATATAAACAGGTTGTTACACACATCATCTGTTACATTTGTACTATGGGTAGGTTAGGTATATATATATAAACAGGTTGTTACACACATCATCTGTTACATTTGTACTATGGGTAGGTAAGGTATAAATATAAACAGGTTGTTACACACATCATCTGTTACATTTGTACTATGGGTAGGTGAGGTATATATATAAACAGGTTGTTACACACATCATCTGTTACATTTGTACTATGGGTAGGTTAGGAATATATATATATATATATATAAACAGGTTGTTACACACATCATCTGTTACATTTGTACTATGGGTAGGTTTGGTATATATATATATATATATATATATAAACAGGTTGTTACACACATCTTCTGTTACATTTGTACTATGGGTAGGTTAGGTATATATATATATCAACAGGTTGTTACACACATATATATATATATATAAACAGGTTGTTACACACATCATCTGTTACATTTGTACTATGGGTAGGTGTTACATTTGTATATATATATATATAAACAGGTTGTTACACACATCATCTGTTACATTTGTACTATGGGTATATATATATAAACAGGTTGTTACACACATCATCTGTTACATTTGTACTATGGGTAGGTTAGGTTACACAATATATATATATATATATATATAAACAGGTTGTTACACACATCATCTGTTACATTTGTACTATATATAGGTATATATATATATAAACAGGTTGTTACACACATCATCTGTTACATTTGTACTATGGGTAGGTTAGGTATATATATATATATATATATATATATAAACAGGTTGTTACACACATCATCTGTTACATTTGTACTATGGGTAGGTTAGGTATATATATATAAACAGGTTGTTACACACATCATCTGTTACATTTGTACTATGGGTAGGTTAGGTATATATATAACCTGGTTGTTACACACAACTTCTTTTACATTTGTTCTATGGGTATGTTCTTTATATATTTAAACAGGTTGTTACACACATCATCTGTTACATTTGTACTATGGGTAGGTTTATATATATATATATATATATAAACAGGTTGTTACACACATCATCTGTTACATTTGTACTATGGGTAGGTTAGTTATATATATATATAAAGAGGTTGTTACACACATCATCTGTTACATTTGTACTATGGGTAGGTTTGGAATATACATATATATATATATATAAACAGGTTGTTACACACATCATCTGTTACATTTGTACTATGGGTAGGTTAGGTATATATATATAAACAGGTTGTTACACACATCATCTGTTACATTTGTACTATGGGTAGGTTAGGTATATATATATATATATAAACAGGTTGTTACACACATCATCTGTTACATTTGTACTATGGGTAGGTTAGGTATATATATATATATATATAAACAGGTTGTTACACACATCATCTGTTACATTTGTACTATGGGTAGGTTTGGTTACACACATATCTGTTATATATATATATATATAAACAGGTTGTTACACACATCATCTGTTACATTTGTACTATGGGTAGGTTAGTATATATATAGATAAACAGGTTGTTGCACACATCATCTGTTACATTTGTACTATGGGTAGGTTAGGTATATATATAAACAGGTTGTTACACACATCATCTGTTACATTTGTACTATGGGTAGGTTAGGTATATATATATAAACAGGTTGTTACACACATCATCTGTTACATTTGTACTATGGGTAGGTTATATATATATATATATAAACAGGTTGTTACACACATCATCTGTTACATTTGTACTATGGGTAGGTTAGGTTTGTATATATATATATATAAACAGGTTGTTGCACACATCATCTGTTACATTTGTACTATGGGTAGGTAAGGTATATATATAAACAGGTTGTTACACACATCATCTGTTACATTTGTACTATGGGTAGGTATAGGTATATATATATAAACAGGTTGTTACACACATCATCTGTTACATTTGTACTATGGGTAGGTTAGGTATATATATATATATATGGGTAGGTTAGGTATATATATATATGTTGTTACACACATATTGGGTGTAGTATATATATATATGTATCTGTTATTTGTATATATATATATATATATAAACAGGTTGTTACACACATCATCTGTTACATTTGTACTATGGGTAGGTATATATATATATATATATATATAAACAGGTTGTTACACACATCATCTGTTATATATATATATATATAAACAGGTTGTTACACACATCATCTGTTACATTTGTACTATGGGTAGGTATATATATATATATATAAACAGGTTGTTACACACATCATCTGTTACATTTGTACTATGGGTAGGTAGGTATATATATAAACAGGTTGTTACACACATCATCTGTTACATTTGTACTATGGGTATATATATATATATATAAACAGGTTGTTACACAAATCATCTGTTTACATTTGTACTATGGGTAGGTTAGGTATATATATATAAACAGGTTGTTACACACATCATCTGTTACATTTGTACTATGGGTAGGTTAGGTATATATATATCAACCGGTTGTTACACACATCATCTGTTACATTTGTACTATGGGTAGGTTTGGTATATATATAAACAGGTTGTTACACACATCATCTGTTACATTTGTACTATGGGTAGGTTAGGTATATATATCTCAACAGGTTGTTACACACATCATCTGTTACATTTGTACTATGGGTAGGTTATATATATATATATATAAACAGGTTGTTACACACATCATCTGTTACATTTGTACTATGGGGGTAGGTATATATATATATAAACAGGTTGTTACACACATCATCTGTTACATTTGTACTATATATATATATATATATATAAACAGGTTGTTACACACATCATCTGTTACATTTGTACTATGGGTAGGGTTATGGGTATATATATATATAAACAGGTTGTTACACACATCATCTGTTACATTTGTACTATGGGTAGGTAAGGTATATATATATAAACAGGTTGTTACACACATCATCTGTTACATTTGTACTATGGGTAGGTTAGGTATATATATATATAAACAGGTTGTTACACACATATATATATATATATATATATATAAACAGGTTGTTACACACATCATCTGTTACATTTGTACTATGGGTAGGTTAGGTTACATTTGTATATATATATATATATAAACAGGTTGTTACACACATCATCTGTTACATTTGTACTATTGTACTATAAACAGGTTGTTACACACATCATCTGTTACAGGTACTATGGGTAGGTTAGGTATATATATAAACAGGTTGTTAAACACATCATGTGTTACATTTGTACTATGGGTAGGTAAGGTATATATATATATAAACAGGTTGTTACACACATCATCTGTTACATTTGTACTATGGGTAGGTATATATATATAAACATATATATATATATATATATAAACAGGTTGTTATCACACATCATCTATATATATATATTGTACACACATCATTTGTTACATTTGTACATATATATATATATATAAACAGGTTGTTACACACATCATCTGTTACATTTGTACTATGTAGGTTAGGTATATATATATATATATATATATATATATATATATAAACAGGTTGTTACACACATATATAGGTTAGGTATATATATAAACAGGTTGTTACACACATCATCTGTTACATTTGTACTATGGGGGTAGGTAGGTTGTATATATATATATATATATATATATATATATATATATATATAAACAGGTTGTTACACACATCATCTGTTACATATGGGTAGGTTAGGTATATATATATATATATATATAAACAGGTTGTTACACACATCATCTGTTACATTTGTACTATGGGTAGGTTAGGTATATATATATATATATAAATAGGTTGTATATATATATTACACACATCATCTGTTACATTTGTACTATGGGTAGGTTTGGTATATATATATATAAACAGGTTGTTACACACATCATCTGTTACATTTGTACTATGGGTAGGTTTGGTATATATATAAACAGGTTGTTACACACATCATCTGTTACATTTGTACTATGGGTAGGTTAGGTATATATATAAACAGGTTGTTACACACATCATTTGTTACATTTGTACTATGGGTAGGTTAGGTATATATATATCAACAGGTTGTTACACACATGATCTGTTACATTTGTACTATGGGTAGGTATATATATATATATATATTGGTATATATATATATAAACAGGTTGTTACACACATCATCTGTTACATTTGTACTATGGGTATATATATAGGTTTTGTTACACACATGATCTGTTACATATATATATATATATATAGATAAACAGGTTGTTGCACACATCATCTGTTACATTTGTACTATGGGTAGGTTAGGTATATATATAAACAGGTTGTTACACACATCATCTGTTACATTTGTACTATGGGTAGGTTAGGTATATATATATAAACAGGTTGTTACACACATCATTTGTTACATTTGTACTATGGGTAGGTTTGGTATATATAGATATCTATATATAAACAGGTTGTTACACATGTCATCTGTTACATTTGTACTATGGGTAGGTTAGGTATATATATATCAACAGGTTGTTACACACATCATCTGTTACATTTGTACTATGGGTAGGTTTGGTATATATATAAACAGGTTGTTACACACATCATCTGTTACATTTGTACTATGGGTAGGTAAGGTATATATATAAACAGGTTGTTACACACATCATCTGTTACATTTGTACTATGGGTAGGTAAGGTATATATATAAACAGGTTGTTACACACATCATCTGTTACATTTGTACTATGGGTAGGTTAGGTATATATATATAAACAGGTTGTTACACACATCATCTGTTACACTTGTACTATGGGTAGGTTAGGTATATATATATAAACAGGTTGTTACACACATCATCTGTTACATTTGTACTATGGGTAGGTTTGGTATATACATATATATATATATAAACAGGTTGTTACACACATCATCTGTTACATTTGTACTATGGATAGGTTAGGTATATATATATAAACAGGTTGTTACACACATCATCTGTTACATTTGTACTATGGGTAGGTTAGGTATATATATAAACAGGTTGTTACACACATCATCTGTTACACTTGTACTATGGGTAGGTTATGTATATATATATCAACAGGTTGTTACACACATCATCTGTTACATTTGTACTATGGGTAGGTTTGGTATATATATAAACAGGTTGTTACACACATCATCTGTTACATTTGTACTATGGATAGGTTAGGTATATATATATAGATAAACAGGTTGTTGCACACATCATCTGTTACATTTGTACTATGGGTAGGTAAGGTATATATATAAACAGGTTGTTACACACAGCATGTGTTACATTTGTACTATGGGTAGGTTTGGTATATATATATATAAACAGGTTGTTACACACGTCATCTGTTACATTTGTACTATGGGTAGGTTTTGTATATATATATAGATAAACAGGTTGTTGCACACATCATCTGTTACATTTGTACTATGGGTAAGTAAGGTATATACATATATATATATAAACAGGTTGTTACACAGGTCATCTGTTACATTTGTACTATGGGTAGGTTTTGTATATATATATATATATATATATATATAAACAGGTTGTTACACACATCATCTGTTACATTTGTACTATGGGTAGGTTTGGTATATACATATATATATATATAAACAGGTTGTTACACAGGTCATCTGTTACATTTGTACTATGGGTAGGTTAGGTATATATATAAACAGGTTGTTACACACATCATCTGTTACATTTGTACTATGGGTAGGTTTGGTATATACATATATATATATATAAACAGGTTGTTACACACATCATCTGTTACATTTGTACTATGGGTAGGTTAGGTATATATATATCAACAGGTTGTTACACACATCATCTGTTACATTTGTACTATGGGTAGGTTTGGTATATATATATAGATAAACAGTTGTTGCACACATCATCTGTTACATTTGTACTATGGGTAGGTTTGGTATATATATAAGTTGTTACACACATCATTTGTTACATTTGTACTATGGGTAGGTTTGGTATATATATATATATATACATATAAACAGGTTGTTACACACATCATCAGTTACATTTGTACTATGGGTAGGTAAGGTATATATATATAAACAGGTTGTTACACACATCATCTGTTACATTTGTACTATGGGTAGGCTTGGTATATATATATACATATAAACAGGTTGCTACACACATCATCTGTTACATTTGTACTATGGGTAGGCTTGGTATATATATATACATATAAACAGGTTGTTACACACAACATCTATTACATTTGTACTATGTGTGAGTTTGGTATTTATGTAACACACATCATCTGTTACATTTGTACTATGGGTAGGTAAGGTATATATATATATAAACAGGTTGTTACACACATCATCTGTTACATTTGTACTATGGGTAGGCTTGGTATATATATATATATACATATAAACAGGTTGTTACACACAACATCTATTACATTTGTACTATGTGTGAGTTTGGTATTTTAAAGTGTTGACTACATTCCGTTGTATTTCGGATTGCTTGTATGACATCGACATTTGTAGAAGTTACATGAATGGTATTTTGGACAAGAGATCTCTATACCACAGAGTGGTGTGCAAAGGGTGTTAATATTGTCATTGATACGTTACGGCGCATGCCTGCAAGGATCCGGTCATTATGTCATTGCCCTTTGCTTTGTGGTTCTTTAGAACATACTGTTATGTGTCATATAATGTCGATTCAAATATATAACATAAATGTATGATTTTTGGTTCACTAGTACACACGAACAAGTGACGTGCCATGACAGTAGGCCACTGTCCTTCACCTTCACGGGCGTTATTACGCTTTGTGCCAACCGAAGTCCGAGATCTACGGCCATTACTATGGGTACTGGTCAGTGATGTGGTCAAACGCATATAGTACCAAATGCCTACTTAATTGGTTGTGATTGACCAAGTTGTTGTTGAGAGAGTGATAAATGATAAGAACGATTTCTATATGTAAATTTATGGCCAGTTAACAAATGGTAAGGACAATTATTTTTTCAGTAACCACACAGACAGCAGGCATGGCTAGTTACCCACAACCAGCACCAGAACAACCCGGTTACCTTAACCCTCCCGAAGGTCAGTTTGGCACTGTACCGCCCCCTGTAGGAACTTACGCACCTCCGACGCAACCTACATACCCCACGGGTACACAGCCCTACCCTCAACAGGCCCCACCATACAACCTAGGGAACACGTATGACCCTAACACAGCCCCTATGGCAGGAGGAGGTGCCTACACAAACCAGGGATTCCAGGCCCCACCGTCATATGACACTGTTACCTCAGGGAAGCAATGATACCAGGAGAAGAGCTGCTGGAAGTCAATCAAGACAGTGACATAAGAAGCGGGGTACAGAGAGCAACAACTGCCCCGCCTAGCTTTTAGAGTGAGAAGGCACACATATCTCCCTTCGACCTTTTGTCATTTAAAGTTTTTAAAAACTATATATTTAACAAAGAATCTTAACTTTCGTTTTTCTGGAGTTTAAACTATCTATATTTCCGCCAAGAAACTAAATTTGTAAATCATATTGTTTTATGCGGCATGACTACAAACCATGCGACTTATAAAGCTAAACTAGAAAACCAATATTATAACGAACATTCTACGTTCTCGTGGTAACAGTGAATATGATTATTTTATTATTTATGCCCGATTGGTGGTATTCAGCCGGTTCGGTTAGTCTTTTATACTACTTTTATACGTAACGGTACTCCATAAATTGGAGATGTTGAAATTTTGATCATTACCGTATGTTACTTAATGTATTGGCTTATTTCGTGGAAGTTACATATGATTCGCTCGGCGTTACAGTTTTAGGCTTTTTTACCCAAACTCCAACGAGAAACTTTATGTTGATTCCCCATAGTTACTTCCCTTCGTTTCACTCGGAAAGCACGTGTTATGGGGAAAAGCTTCACAGCCAATGGGGCAGAGAATAGCTATCACATATTTAATTAATTACAATAATTAATAATTGTATTGTATTGTAATTAATCAATTATGATAAACGACAACTGTTGAAGCCGTGTGACCTGTCCGTTATATCTATCTATATATATACATATCGTATACAGATTAGGTTTGGTGACCAAGATGGTAGGAACGACAACTCTTGGTAGATTTTATTATTCCCAAAATTATTTAAAACTGACAGAAAAACTCAATGATGTCAGTTTTTTAACATTGTCTTTTGCGAAGATTTTTTGCGAATTTCATTTCCATCATATCAAATTGGTCGCATATTTCGTCGACTTTAAAATTGTGTTTTGCTTTTATGTGTACATAAAATGTACATGTTATGAGACACAAACTACCAAGACTTTATTTAACTTGTAGTCACCAGTTGTCGAGTTTTACTTTCTGTATTTTTTAACGATTTGTACTAAAGTTAAGAGATTGTACTCCATTTTAAAGATCATATTTATGTATATATTTTATGCTTTTTCTGAACGACATTTTCATGAGAAAACACATTTTGTTTCCTCTGTTACTTTTTTTCATGTCCTGTCTTTGTTTTAGCTTACGCCAATTTTAGATAGATAAAACTCGACCAATTTTCTGTGAACGAAACTTTGTCTGTTAATATTGACAATTGAAGCTGACGCTATGAGCGAAGATCAATCGTGTTTTCATTTCTCTTTCAAGATCGCTATGATTTTTTTTTTTCATTTTTAATCGTGAAGGTCGTTCCATACCAACACCGTTTGCCTGGTATGAAAATTGCTGTATTATGCTATGAAGGAGCATTATTATATTGAATTAACATGAATTAGCTAAAGCTATTATCGGGGGTTGGGGACAACGTTAGGGGCGGTATATCAAGATCCGACACCGTGTATATATTTTCTAAAAAAAAAAGTTCATAACTAGTGCTTCATCTCCGTTATTACTACATATATAGATCTATTGATATTTTGTGTAATTTTGCAAATGCTACCGCTTAATATTTTGTGAATAAACATCTTGTTTCGAACGTCTTATCTTCATTTATATTTTCATTTCACATGTTTCATATTTTACCTCAAATCACATTTCTGTATACATACTCAAAGTAAACAAACAACTATTAAGTTTGTTTATTGGAACGTTATCTGTAGACTGAAATGTAGAAGATAAAAATGGCTTTGGGGAAATGCTGCATTTACACGTGCTATGTAATTAACCATTAGATATTAGTAAATAAAATCGTTATATCGAAGAGTGTGTTTCGGTAAAAAGGTGTGTGTGTGTGTGTGTGTGTGTGTGTGTGCGTGCGTGCGTGCATTCACTAGTTCAGCCACGGACTACCCTATAATTGGACAGACGACTGTTGGTCAGACTGAGGTCGAATCACGCGGTTTCACGCCATATCTCGTTGATGAAAAAGTCGTTGCTTCTTCAACTCAAGACCACGAATGTGCCGTTCTTCATCTTTCCTTGGCTGTGGAGCAGGCGCCTTATGTTTCAATAATCCAATTTGTCTTTTATTTTATTTAAAATGTATTGTGTTGCTAACCCATAACTCATTAGTTTGAGAAATCTAGGCGCATATTCTCGCTGATTTTTTGTCGACGTGATGACGTGAACTACTGAACCATATGATATAATCACTTGAACCTATATCTGAGTTCGTAGTTCAACGTCAGAAACATGTCCACATAAGCATACTTACAATTCTTGATTCCCCACCCGAGTCATGCCATGTAAACACAAGTTAAAATATGGTTAAAATATACGATTGACAAAAGTGAATAATGATATCATACAAAAGGTATATCATTTTTGCCAACCGCTGTGTAGGTGAAGCTTAGCCCATTTTGACGTACGTCTGAAGCAGGGACTACGCCCCTGGTCTGAAGTGAGTCAGCTCCGTTTGTCGTCTGTAACATTTCGATAGTTATACTAATGTTATATCGACTATTTGGTCAACCATTAACCTGTTCATTTTGTAAACTACAATAACCTGACTGTGCATACTCGTAGTTAAACCCACTGATGGCGATCTACGTACTTCTTGTCAAAGTCATGATAATTAATATAACACGTTTTTGAGCTACCTTTTATTTTTTAACTGTCTTATTTAGTGTAAAGTTATCAACTTTCCCTACTTTCAAAATACGATTTTTATATCCATTATGCTTTTTTTCCAGTTCCACTGGTGCCATTGGGCTAAAAGTTGCTGAGAATGTTAAGGAAAGGTAGCCAACAAAAGTTTCGCTATTTTTCGACCTTGCCATGGCAGCCATGGAGGCCATTTTGTAACATGATTGCGCAATCATGGTTTTCCACTGCAACATCCATTTCAAACTTCTCAAGTTTCACCAGTTGGATTGAGCTCCAACTTTAATGTCAAAAAACATGCGACACTTGTTACAGTTAAATACTGCTCACCAAAACTACCATCTGCATCAGCTACTTACTAATATTTCATTCAAAGTAGAAAAAATAACCCTTCTCCCCGCTGAATCTTTGTAGTTAAATGACCGTTAAAACCCGTGGGCTTCTTGTTTCCCAAAATGGCTTCAACGACGTAATACCCAATCAACGTAAATCGGTTAGAACGATGTTACAATATACGAAATTCAACCGTATTCAGATTCTTCTCGCACGAGACTGAAAGACACGAAGATGTCCGATTTTCCCTTGAATCGTGTACTAACAAACATGTATGTACTTATATGATGTTTAATTGATAGGAGAAATAAGCAGTGTACTTAATAATATTTTATTCATTTTGGCACAATGTGGATGTATACGTAAACATACATTTTCTTACAATCTCTACAAAGTTTCTTTACACAACATTCACAAAATAAGGTGACCATTCCATATAACGAAAATCATTGATTAAATCCATTTCTCTTGTCATCTATAACCGGAAATTTGATTGTTTGGCGACGCAAAGCCGGATAAAGAGTTATAGCTAGTTGTCATTGGTTGAAATCTCGTATAAAAAGGCACATGTTGTCCCGCTGGGAACATCGGTGACTGGGGACTAATTGTTGATAAAGGAGAACTTGGAATGTCATCATCTCTCATCATTTGTTGGTGTTTGTTGCTGATTGTGTACGGCGGCGGACAAGGTATTCCGAGTGCCTGTAACTGAGAGATATCAACGCCACCTGTTGGTAATGGCATACTTCCCGGAAATGATTCATCCTTTCTTTTCCGCTTTTCTTTCATTCTCCTATTTTGAAACCAAGTTTTCACCTGTGAAAACAAATGTATAGCATAATGGTTAGTTTTAAAAGTTCACAATTTTTGAAGATGAAATATTGTGAAGGATTGCTACCGTGAAGCGAACATCGGGATTTCCATTCGTACTCTACATTTTACTGACAGTAAACTTATCCGTGTACTTAAATGACATGCTGTGTTAAACATTGAATTGGTTTCGTTGTCAAGAAGTGAGAAAGCAAGCATATTAGTATTGTAACAACAGAGACAAAGTTCAACTATTGAATGTTAATGCAAAACGTTTTCAGTTTTCACGTTTTAGTTACTAAATGTACTGGCCAAGGTTTCGCGTTGATCAACAAATATGCTTTATCTCCAGTAAGGTTTACACGGAAAGATACACATGTACATGTATACATACATTTCTTCAGAGGGATAGAGAGAAATAATGATATATATTCCAATAACATGTTATCTTAGTGAGCATTTTTAGATCATAGGATTCGCAAAAAAAAAAATGCATAATGTATATATGTTTATCTAGTGGTTTTGCCGGTTTTAACGGCTCGTGTGTTGACGGCCGTTAAGAATGTTATAACAATAATAATAATAGCATGCATATTTATAAGCTGCCTTTACCTCGCCATTGATGATTTTGTTGGTTATCTATAGTTTATCTCCGTGACAATGTCTAGATGATGTACAAAGGAGGTAACTAAAGTACGATCTTACAATATTGTTGGGGAAGTTACCAGTAATTCTCTTCTGCTTATCAATATTTCCTTTATTCAGTTTGGATAAAAAGTATTAATCTGTTATTGAAGTTACCTGTTGATCAGTCAGTTTCTGTTCTCTGGCAAGTTTTGACCTCTCACCAGCCGGTAGATATTTCTGTGTTACATATCGTCGCTCCAACGCCTCAATCTGTTCGTTTGAGAATGCCGTTCTGGCTTTCTTTTGGCGCGGAGTTTCACCAAAACCTTCATCACAATCTGAGAAAAAAAAAATCTGATAAAAACCGTAAAACATAGTCACGGACTTAGATTTTGCATATCTAAATCCGTGATAGTCCGTCATAGGTCCGTTATTACTGTTATCGGGAATCGACACGGGCAAACGAGGACTATAACAAAACTGCATTGTTTCTTTAAAATAGAGTCTGTTATTTAGGTTTGTAAGGAAAAGTTTATTGTTTTTTTTTCAATTTGAAATACATTGTATCAGAAATAATCGCATTTATGAATTCATTATACTATAGTTTTCATATAAACTTTCATAAATATATATGTAATTACAAAATATACGACACTTACCTGAAGTCAGACAGACAGATTCGAAACTTGAATTTATTACACTTTCATTGTGAACCTGCTTTGTAGCTCTACTTTGAATGTTTTCATCAACATCTACATCAATGCGTTTACGCTTCACAGACTTCCCGGTTACAGATGGAGTGTTTTCGTGCTTAGTAACGTTGCGCTTGAGCTTATCACAGCTTCCAGATGCAGGTGTGCTATTTAAGGAGGAATATCCATCGTCGGGACTGAGTCGGAATGTGTCTCTCATGTTTCCAATTGGAGAATGAAACTGTACAGGAGAATTACATGACAATGATGGTTCATTCTTTGTAATATACGGACTAGTATGGACACTTGTGACGCTTTGCCACGGATTTCTGTTAATGAAATACATTTCGTTTGTGTCCCCGTCATGATTTTCCGTCCGGCTGCTTTTCGCTAGATTTTCAATGGTAAATGTTATTTTCTTATTGTTTGTAACCGCCATTTCATGTCACTCTTTTTGAGGTTTTCAGACAAAATAAACACAAAATTAGAAAAGATCGTTTTCACAATAGAAAAACTGTTAAACAGTTTTCAAATATTTCCAGTGGCACAATAATAATATGAAATCTCTGAAAGGTCTCCACTCACTGAATGACAGAATAATTTTAAACTCAACCTTTGAGCGACATCCTATTTATACGCCTAATTTCTCAGGTGTCCAAATAAGGTCGCGCTGACCTCATTGTCACCTTTTTGACCATTTGTCACCAATGTTGATTTGTGATAACTGTAACAACACAAGCCCAATAGTTCTTTCAAAAACCTGTTCGAGTAGAGTGTTGAACCAAGTTCTCGTTGTTATCTTAATTAATTAGTCGATAGTAACCTCTAATTGCGATCTGTGAAATCCATCCACCTGGTGTCGAACGGTAATTATCGTTGGCCGATCCGGGGCATTTGTGTTGTTACTGTGAGGGAACGGACGGTATTTAACAATGGCTAATCATCGTTAATTGCAATTGAGCCCAACACCTAACCAACTTTGTTCAATAGAGATCGTTGACACCATATCTGAGCACTTCGTTGATATCAACATATACAAGTCTATTTTTCGTATTCATCACAATCACTAACATCGTGTTTAATCCCTACCTCTGGAGAAAGAAAATTAACACATTTTTAATAGTAGATAGTCTAGCTTAGACTGAAAGCTCTGTTGGAGTTGATACGTCACATTATGTACTAATCCAAATATTGATGAGAATTATGCTACAGGTAAGTTTAAGATATCTAGATTATTTTTGGAAAATGTGACAAAGGAAATAGATAATATGGGGATTAGTAAGTGATTCTGTTTAAGAATTGAACCATTATCAACATAATCTGAATGATTCAGTAAATTCTATGATATGTATGTAATTATGGATGGAGTTTGTACATTTCTCTTTATGGGTAAAATAATCCATTAGTTGATACAAATATATCAAAGGAAACGAGTTTCATCAAAAGCAATGGACTTGTACATAATCTAGGCCATAGACACTGATAATTTATCGATTAACTGATTTTTTTTGTAATCAGCGATTGATGTTGGTTTAAGATTATTTACATCAAAGAAAACGATTACATTTTTACTTTCTTTGATTACTAATATTTTGTTATGAAACCCAGGAAAAGTCCATCAAATCAAGACATAACAAGGATTATTATCGATTTTTTTTATTTCATTGAAACCGACAGATTTAAGATTTATTTACTTAATTAAAGTATTTTATATAATTTTCTTTTATAAATATGAAACCAAATAAATATGTACACCAAGAAAAGTTTAAAGATTGTCGTTTTACTTTAGTTTAAGTCAGTTATTGAATTTTTGCTCTTTACTAGATGTTATTACAAGCATATTTTTCAAATGTTTTAGGAAATACTGATTTCATAAGGAAAGACTGTTTTTCGAGGAAAACGATGGATAATTGATGTTGATATATTGATTTTGCATTAATATCAATATTGATTTTTTCACCAATATTTTTTAAGTACTCTAAATTCCAATCTAAAACAAACAACGAGAAAAATTTATTACTGATCATTACTTTACTTTCAATCCATGAAAATCAGGGATGTATAATGTTCTTTATGTCCCAGATCAATACCAAACAGTATATTTTTTTAAGAACACAGTTTTGTATAAATAATAACATCAGACTACAAACTATTTACTCTTTACCAGTCACTGAAATCGGATTCTTGGTTTGTTGATGATATTTGTCTATACTTTATCTATTACAACAGAGACATTTCCGTCGGTTTGAGCAGTGAATGACGTCACCTTAGTGATGATCTGACTTAAGCTGCTAGATGCCGCTTATTGTTTCTATCAGGAAGCTGAAAAAACGGACCCGTATGCACTGATATGTTTTTTGCCACTTTGTTCAATTAAATCTCTGTCATTTCCGCGAGTCCATGATTCAATCTTGCCACCTGATTGCCGGTAAAGACTGCTGGTAGATCTAGACACCAAACTCGACGAAGATTTTGTCAACCAGAAAATCATATTACTGACACGGCCAAGTTTGCTTTTGGAAGAAAGACACGTACTGATACTTATACAGTAAGGTCGTCCTTTACTTTTGTTTAGAAAAAGACCATGGTTTAAGCATGATTGTAAAATCAGAAGGCAGGGCTGTAGAAAAGCTTAGCGTCCTTCAAGCGCTATGGTGGTGACATTTTAAAGGTACATCAACAAACGAATTATAAATGTATACTTCAAGTACATAAAAGCGAAAAAAATGAAAAGGCTGAAAAGTTTAATCTGTAAGAGATACTGAATGACACGGCCGCACTGTATGAATGTTCTACAACGTTTATCAGCTGTTGAATTTCATGTTAGGGACAGTGATATGGCGAACCACTTTATCAATGATAGAACTACTGCCAATAGAAATGATTTCAACTTTAAAATTATTTAAAAATCAACATGTCAAGCAGTTATCCTAAATAACCAAAATACTGTCGACCGATTATCGTTCTTAGCTGTTGTGATTAAGTTGACTTCCTTGCCCTCACTCCCACCCTAAACAAACAAGACAATACGACGAAAAAAAAATCCATAATCGATATAATTTTCTTACATCACGCTATCATAAATTTTTTATTCAATAAAAACAATCAAGCTTTACTTAATAGATGACAAAAGAGTAAATAAATTTAAGAAATTTTGACGAATATTGTGCTCGTAGTGTAGAGACAATAAACAAAAGGACTGTTAAGTATAGGATTTTATTAATGTGTACATGTCATATTTTAAATTTGTACAAAAATCTATACTTTATTGTATAGTGAATGGAGACCTTGGTTGATATCCATAGCTTATTGAAGAATGACCGTATATATATTTATCAAAAAGTTAAAATTCGCAGTGACCGGTACATATACACTAAATGTAAAGTGTCTGAAGATTTGCTGTGAAAGCACTTCACTAATGTTAGGTGTTTCCAAATAGATATGTTTACTGTATTCTCTACTGAAGAAAACGATTCACCATGAAAATACTTTTAAGAAATCGATGAAAGCGGGTTTACCAACGTATCACAAAACCCTATTGATTTAAATATTTTTCATAGAAGTTTTGTTTTCTACAATCATTTAATGTGATATTGGAAAATTAACACGAACATCTCTAAATGTATAAACCACAAGATGTTTAAAAAAGAATTGAAACCTAAAAAAATATCTTATGAAATTATCAATAAGAACACATATAATTATCAAAGTTTAGAGTAGGTAATTTTGGTCTCTCCATTTCCAAATGAAACTTGCGGACGAATAGAGGAAAGGAATACAAAGTCTGTGTGTCTTGATTTCCATTACCTATTTAAATATCGGAATCAAAGGCTGTTATGTGTACAAAACTGAAATTTTTACTTTCACTCTCCATAATGTAATAGACAAGTTTGTATAATTTTTCATAATTTGATTAATTATGCAGATTGCCAGCGCCTGGCAACCTGTGTAATTCTCTGACTATTGAAAAAATAAATAACCAATGCGGGTAACCTATTGTACCATATATTGTGAGTTCTCAACAATTATGTTATCAGGTTGTGAGAATAAATGAAATAAATGGATAGATGGTTAACTCCCCTATCGACTTTCTGCTCTATCTGAAGACATCATATTCTCAGCCAATTTCGGCGCTAGCGATCCCATACAGAACTAAACAAAGGGCAGTAACTCCGGGAAATCAGACTGAGACAGTGTGAGAGTCTTTGTTCGCAAGGTTCACACCTTTGTGGTACATAGCCGGGCTGAAGGCGGAGTTGGAGTCATTTGTTTTGATTTACACTCCCTTCCTACATCGTAGTGTGCTGATGCCAGTGTGGGATGACTATATCCATCCTGCGGAGATCGCTAGTGTTGGGATGGAAGAGACTAGATTTGTTTAACCTAACTGCCTTACACATATATCCTAAGTATGTGATAAACATACCCTTGCCACGTAGGCTTAATCTGAAATGTTAATTTATCATATTTTCATACCTTCATACAGATGATAAGATGTATGTGTTGGGCCGAGATGGACGGAATGCTTACCATTCGACACTAGTTGTCCTCTTCCCACATCCCTAGAAACCCAATGCATCACGTACTCAGCCAACTAAAAACAAAAAGAACTTTTGCACGGAGAGAAATATCACTTACGTGTACATGTACTTTGTGTTGTATGGGAATCACAATGGATTAGAGAAATAATGATACTAATGTCGTCCCCCAAACTATATCTACTGATTCAGTACACAAATTTGTAATTATAATTAAGGCCGTTATCATAAATATTACAAGCTTTAGACAAACATACATACAAATTGAAAAGGAGTCAATCCCGAGTGTCAAAAGTGACGTTGGGGCGTCTAAGTCGAATCCATAAACACATGCTACATCTATTTTATACAATTACATTATGCTGTCGCCATTAGATCAATTCTATCCACCGTCCGCAATAGATTTTATGTTAGCAATGTCCGTATGTTGCAACGGTGGTTACCAGTGCTGATTCAAAGCCATGAAATATTGGGAATTCGTAATCATTAATATCGGTTTATTGAGCTGATGGTACTATACATTGTTAAATACATCGTTTGTGTTCCGATTTTGAATACTGAATTCTGAGTCGTCATCGATCAAATCAGATCCAAATTGCATGTCCATCCGATTTTATAATAGATGTTTCTCTCAGACTGAAGCTTCACAAAAGTGATTTAATTATACAAGTTCTTGTGGCGGGTATATGTCGATTACAACAATGAGATAGCTGTGATTAGTTTTCGCATGAATAATGTGTTATGTCATCAAAACGAAATTAGAAAGTAAGAAGGAATGACATTTCATAATGGCGTAAATATTTCATATTGAATTGGAGCAGGACATGATAAAATTAATAGGCGGTGAAAACTGAGAGGAACGCCATAATTTTGATAATAAGTATTTGTTGTTTCTATCGAAAAGGGGGTAATATTAGCTTACATCAATTGCGAATTAAGCAATTGAAACTTATACTAATTACTTTTACTGGCCCGAATGTAAGCGCTTGAGGGGTCATACTGTGGGAGGAAACTGGAGTACCCGGGGGAAACCAGCGTAGTGGGACAGGTGACCCCGATCTTTTCACGTTCGTTCCGGGAATCGAACCCCGGACGGCAAGGTGAAAGGCGCTTGCGTTACTGTCCACCGTGCCTTCCGACCGCCAGTAAAAGGAGATTATGTGCAACTAAAGTTACCTCTGGGTACAATGGACCATCGTCGAAGCCCTATTGGCGCACAATGGTCGACATTAAAAAAAATCAACTTCAAACACAGAATCAGTACTTTTGTTACATAATACAGAAATCATGCAATAATCAACAAAATAGACCAAGCGGAAGTGTTTGAAACCGAAGGATTATCGGGCTGGCTTAAAGCGATCCCTAACAGGTATTTATCACAAAACGAAATCAAATCGAATGCATGAATGCAAGAGGGACAAACGCGATAGATAAACTGCCCCATCACAAGTTTTGTTCCGACGGAGTGAAACGAAGGGCAGTAACTCTGCGAGACCAGAATGTGTCCCATTGACAAACGTCCCCATTGCGTCATTTGCATTTGCTGAAATGCCCGTTTTAAAGGGAAGTGGGGATGGTATTTTAATTAAATACCTATCGGCACGTGATGAATGGGGAGGAGGGCCATCCAGCGATTATTTCATTAAAAACGGCTTTCAGGTTTCTTTTTTCTCGGAATTCGCACTTGTTGATGAAGTGTCGGTGTATCAGTTTCCATAACGTCTGCATGCATCTCCCGTGGAGTTTGTCAGTAATGTCCGATGCGTAGCCTTGTTAATATGCGGCTTTATTGTTCTACCTGACACCCATCAACCATACTAGTTAATATATTGAAAAAGCATCTTTGTACTGACCATCTAATAGAGGCTTTATTGGAAAAAATATTGGAAATGAACTCGGACGACCTGCGCGTTATTGATTACAGATAAGTCTTAAGGAATCTATAGTATATATATATATAAACACGAAGAAAAATATATGAATTCGTCAGATAATGGCTACAAGTTCGTTTCACAGCGTTCTTTTTATGGTAGATAAAGTATTCGCTCTTAAGAGAGTATTGACTATTTTCGTGTTGTTTTCATCCATTAAAAGATCTAATTTACTAATTGATACATTCAATAAGTATTCCAATATGTGAAATCTATACCGATAGAACGCCTTGTTAGTTTAAAATATACTGAAAGTAAAAAGCAAACAAACAAACAAAAACAGAAAAAAAATTGATTGGATATGAATTTAGAAAAAAAATCCTTTGGCTGAATGCTTGTGGTTCATCCTCAAATTCCTGGTCTTTGTACATAACACATCGAGTATAGAAATTCATTTGAAGATTGCTCAGCTGGCCGTTATCAATTAATATTATCACGGACTGATAATATACACTGTTCATGATAGTCCGTGATATTATTCACTATCGCTACTTGTTAATTTATGAACCAAATGTCTTTTATTTAATTTTTCTTGGTTTTCCGGGACGAAATTTGATGATAAGAAATGGTTAAAGGTAGAAAGCAGTGTTCACCACACCGTGAAACATTACAAATTTTCACATGTATTTTGACAATCAATTCATAAAAAAAAAAAAAAAAAATCCTAACCTAAGCTGACCAGACTTCCATTTTGTTAAATTTGTCATTGCGATGACACTACGGAGCAGCTTGAACGCCATATGTGTCCAACATTTTGTTATCAGATCGTGTACCGACAAACGAAAAGTCGTACTGGAAAACACATACGAAAATTAATGAAATGCTATAAACGTCCTGAAAGTGTCGAAATAGATACACAATTCTAGAATGGAGTATATGGATTAAACCGGGGTTTTCGGTTGTACTTTGTATACTGAGGTAGAAAATAGTGTGACGAGATGGTAAAAGGATTATAGAAAAATTGTGCACATAATTGTAACAATGTACTCTAGTCGATTCGTTATAGATGCGCGATAGCCCCCCTCGTCTCTGTTTGGTAATGCCCCGTTGCAGCGGATCCAGATGCTCTACTTGACATACAAAATGAAAGGACGGGTATATATACTAAACAAAAAAGAAAGGTAACGCTACTTTATTCTGTGATTAATTAATTAACCCCTTCATAAATCCTTACCAATCATGTACGAATAAAGTAATTGATCAATTCTGATAAAACTGCAGTCATGGTTCATTATAAAACATTGCGTTCAGTTGATTTTATTCGACTGTAAAGGACGTTGGGGTCAATTTCAAAGGTAACACCATTAGTAACTGGTATGGCCACCGTTTGCGAAGTAAACAGCATTGCAGCGTCGTAGCATGGAACTCGTAAACCGGCGGATAATTCGAGGAGAGATGTTGTTCCATTCAGCGATCAAGGCTTGGGCCAGCTCCTGCAAGTTTGACGGCTGATTTTGACGTTCTCTCACGCGTCGCCCAAGAACGTCCCAGACATGCTCAATCGGTGACAAATCAGGTGATTTAGATGGTCAATCTAACACCTGTACGTTATTCTGCTGCAAGAAAGTTCTGCTGACGCGACTGGTGTGTGCTCGTGCGTTATCCTGTTGAAAAATGGCGCCAACGCCATGGCGTCTTAAGAATGGCAGAACCACTGGATCTTAAAATTTCGTCCCAATATCGAATGCCGGTTAAATTGCCATTTAACACAACAAGCCTGGTACGAGTCCCCCGACAAATACCACCCCAAACCATTACACTTCCGCCGCCAAAGCGGTCCCGTTCTGCGACGCAGCAGTGCGCAAAACGCTCCCCTTGTCGCCTCCACACTCTGCGCCTTCCGTCACCGTGTTGCAGACAAAACCTGGACTCATCTGAAAACAGAACATTGTTCCGTTGTCGTAAGGCCCAACGACGGTGAACACGGGTTACGCCGATTATTACGGTGACTTCGCAACAAATTGGGTCCAGTGCAGGGACGCCGCGCTTTCAATTGGTAGGCCCTCAACCTGTTGCGGACTGTTTGGGGAGACACACGACGCCCAAACAATGTCCTTGTAGTCTCTACTGCGGTTACGAATCGATTGCGCAAGTGTATCAATCGTATACGACGGTCATCACTGGCGGTCGTTTTACGGGGTCGGCCGCTTCGGGGACGATCGGATGTTGACCCAGTCTAGTTTAAACGACTTATTAACTGGCAAATTGTCTTAACACTGCAACCAAAATGCCGTGCGACTCCCCAGCCTGGATCATGCTTACAGCCCTTTCTCTCTGTACTTGTGAATCCGGGGCATAATGATAAAGTTGATAGATGGCAAGATTCGGTGATTTCTAAGTCCTAAGGATCTAAGGAACAGTTGTCAGTTTGAATGTTTATGAAATTCAAGCGAAGATACAAGTTAGTCGCAGAAAACCTCGTGCAGCTCTTTCGCTGATGATGATGATGATGATGATGACGATTGATGTTCATGATGACGATGATGTGTAAATTATAATCTGTTATATAATTGGTGTTTGTAACTTTTTAATTTCATTATAGTTAATGTTAAATTTACTCATGTAAATAATGACTGTGTCCATGATAATCCTGATTGTGTCCATGATAACACAGAATCTGTCCATGAAATACTATTGAATCTTTCTATGAAATATTGCTTAATCTGTCCTTGATAATACTGAATCTGTTTAAATTTTATTGCTGAATTTGTCCATGAAATAATACTTAATCTGTCCATAAAATACTACTAAATTTGCCCATGAAATGATACTGAATATATGAGATTATGTTGAACTTTAATGTGTACTATCTACTCTTCCTGTTATGTCTGATTTAAATATTGTATGACCTCTTGTTACATGCGTATGTGTGTCAGAGAGTAATAAAAAATCTTGAATCTTGAATCTTGCTAATACAGACTTTCACGCTTGAATGATTTTGGTAACCCCCTTGGATTTTGTAATGTGAAACATTACCATTTTCTAATATTGCACAAACGTCATTTTGTTTTCACTCATTTACAGGTATTCGCCAAGGAAACATGTTAACCTTTCTTTTTTTGTTGAGTATATCCTTTACAATAAGCCTTGTTAGAGACCATGTAGAGGTTTTACCGTGGTCATGGTATTACAACAGTGATGAATCAAGTTTAATTAGACTCTCCGAAATATCCGAATCCACCCTTAGCATTAATTATCAAACGCTTTATATTTCTGAAGTCACGAGATTTACAGCTTCGGCAAAATATGTTGAAACACATGGTTATGCTACATATCGTAGCTGTTGAAACTTTCAATTTAGGTATTGGTTGAATATTGACCATTTTATAAACACGACTTTTAGTTTTTTTGCGTTTATTCTCCATAATTAATGAAATTTCTAGAAGTTGTTTTTTTATTTATTAAAACATCAATTCATCAGTGATAATTATCATATTGTTTATATTTAATTAAAACGTGTTAAAAGTAACATCTATGTTAAAGTTTGAAAAAAATATGACGATAAAGCTGTGGCGGAGTTTGACCACAAGTCTTCCATACAAGTGTCGCTACAAAACATAAATAGATTTTGTTGTAGCCGAGCCGTCATTTACTGAACAACAGACGGACCGAAGCTGTGGCATATTTGCACCTGTGTGGAGTGATAGTTCGGAGTCGGGATTTATCCATGGAGGACTGGATTTCAAGTAACTATTGTCGACGATTAGCGCTACAAAACATTTTTCTGCTGTTCTGTGTTTGGGAAACAAAAGGTAAATTGTAGAAAATTAAATTACATATTAGTTATTTAACGCAAATATCCTGTGTACAGAATTCAAATGTTTGATTGATCAATATATTTATAGCAAGAAAAACTACTCTTGTCGAAAACTTTTCATTTGTTAAACAGATTTGAATAAATCTTTATATTCTGTCCTTTCACAATTCCAGGTGCGTCTTTGGAATACATTATATTAACATTTTCAAAGATATCTACTTTTTCAATATTCCTACCGTTTGATTATATTTCTTATACGTTTTCAAGTCGGTAAATCCAGATTTCAATCATCTATATATCCTGCTTGATTTACAACGTATACTTTCGCAGTTCACTGAATTTAAATTAACAATTGATCATGTATGCCTTTGAGAAATAGTAATGCCGTTTTCCGACTGCCTATCACTAATACTTCGTTCTTGCCATCTACACTTCGTTGTTTGGAATAACCTGGATGACTCGACCAAGCCTTCAGCCTTACTTAACTGATACCCGTAAAAAGATGATCTCAACACCCCTCCTTCTCACCCAGGTATTCACACCAAACTTAAACACCACTGTAGCTCTCCAAAGTATGACTTATTTAGGATAAATGTTTTTGATACACCTGGCTTTACATTTGATCATATTTGTGAAAATGTTTATCACTTTTCTTTAAATGTCGTCGTTATTTTGTTCCAAGAAATACCCTTTTCCAACACGTAATCTCTATGAATTTACCTGGGCCGAGTGATTTGGACTTGTCAGGGTATGGCAATGACGTTCTGTCTCATGAAATTAATTCTGAAATCTTTTTACATGTCAAGCACATCATCTTATCAAATCAATCAACATATTTTAAATTTCAAAATACTGTTTTTCAAGTAATTTTTATGACGTCATATAATCTCTCTCCCTTTCTCTCACTCTCTCTCTCTCACCCCCCTCTCTCTCTCTCTCTCTCTCTCTCTCTCTCTCTCTCTCTCACACACACACACACACACAAACACAAACACACACACACACACACACACACACACACACACACACTCTCTCTCTCTCTCTCTCTCTCTCTCTCTCTCTCTCTCTCTCTCTCTCATCTGATCATATATTGGTGTCGATGAACCTGGTAACAGTTAATTCACTCAAAATTGAAATCTACATATTTACCATTTATCATTGTTTCTGTTAATTGTCGATAAAACATGAGAGCCCAAGTAGCCTAGCCGATCACCAGAGTGTACAAATGGAAACAAGTTTCATCTCGCTATTGTATAGCTTTAATGATGTAATAATGACTTATATGGTAAAATATTGTAAAAGTGACCCCCTCCCTAGTGGGAAATGTGAGACTCTGGTGTCATGAAATTTACAATTTTGGTGAAGCACTCTAAAACCTTCAATCCACGAAGAGTATTTGATTCTACCATATTTGAGTAATGCCAAATTACAATAAAATAGGTTTTGGGATTTTTCAGAAGAAGTCAAAAATGGTAAAATGTTTACGGAAGCATTAATTAATTAATTAAAACGACAGATAAGGACCCTAGTATTAGCCAAGATTATAATACGGCTGGATTCTTGTCACTTACTAAAGAGAGTAATACACAAGAGTACACAAGAGGGACGGATTATGGACACCGTTTTTGCCGTTTATGATTGCAAAGCTTTCAGGACAAATGGCGTCAACTTTATTGACAATTAATTTCATGTCATCCGTATATCCAATTCGTTTAAAAGCGGATTCATCCTCTGTCGCCAAGGCTGGTTTATGCAATAAATTACGGAAAGATCAATTAATTTATAAACGATTTCAATGTGGTCATACAACATATCTTTACACTTTTCTATGATTATGATCAATTTGTGTACATTTTCAATACTGGTATTTCATTGTTCACTGTATTTCGACTGAAAGTCGATCTGGACAATCAAAGGTAGCCAAGACAACAGGAAACAATGATTATCTTCACACAAGTTGGAAATCGAAGTCTCCGTGTTATTGGTAACGTGATGTGTAATATGGCGCATGTGAAGCCGTTCTAGTATTAAGAAATGACTAGATCGACTCTCGGCTGTTTAATATCATTCGAAACCGTCTTACGATTTTGTCATCTTTATAACAGATTTTTTGATAGAATACTGAATTACTTTTATTATGTTATACTGATCCAAAAATCAGTTGAACAAATATATATTTGTATTGGTGAGTGTACGTTTTACAAGGTTTGCATATCTTGATCCTTTGGTGTACGAAGACCCATTTGCGATAAGAAATAAAGGGTTTCTATTTAAGATTTTATACAGAAGATGTGTTATTTCAAATTATGTTACCGTTATTCCATAATCAAATCGTGTTACTTTCACAACACAGATTACTACCTGAGTATACATAAAACAAATTTTTGATGATGAATTTAATTTCATCGATTTTTTCATTTTCTACACAGCCGGATGTTATTACGACCCACCTCAATATCTAGTCAAAGGGACTTGTTCCACCGATTCTTCAATGATGCTTGTGGTCGACCTAAATGTCTGCAGGGACAATTGCCTGATGGAAACCGCGTGCATTGCATTATCTCACAATTCAATAACCAATCGCTGTCTACGTCACACATGCCTTGTTTCAACACAGGGTTCAAACAACTATGATTATTACGTAAAGAAATGCGAGCGTGAGTATAGTTAGGGTACATGGTCGTTGGACCACTAACCATATCTTAATGAACATCTCCTAAAATGTTTTACTGGTTAGACTTAAAAATAGTCAATTGCGAAACGAAACATCCATAACTACCATTATTCTTTTATAACGATATCTTGAGTCCTAATGTAAAATCACATACTGTTACTCAATAATCTTGACAGCGGAAACGACAACTACGACACAGGAAACGACAACATCAACACCGGAAACGACAACTACGACACCGGAAACGACAACAACAACACCGGAAACGACAACTACGACACAGGAACCGACAACTACAACACCGGAAACGACAACTACGACGCTGGAACCGACAACTACGACACAGGAAACGACAACTACAACGCTGGAAACGACAAAAACAACACCGGAAACGACAACAACAACGCTGGAAACGACAACTATGACACAGGAACCGACAACAACAACGCTGGAAACGACAACTACAACACCGGAAACGACAACAACAATACCGAAAACGACAACAACAGCGCTGGAAACGACAACAACAATACCGAAAACGACAACAACAACGCTGGAAACGACATCTACAACACCGGAAATGACAACAACAATACCGAAAACGACAACAACAACGCTGGAAACGACAACTACAACACCGGAAACGACAAGTACGACATCGGAAACGACAACTACAACTCCAAAAACGACAACTACGACTCAGGCAACAGCAACCACAGCACTTCAAACTACAACACAGGGAACGACAACTACCATACCAGAAATGACAACAAAGTATATTACAACTACGACAGAAATCTCTACGGTTCTGCCATCACGTGGTAAGACCACTTCATAGTCTTCACTAATGAGCTTTACTTGAAGATTTCTCTAAATATTTGCTTTTTTCTAAACAAAGATTGGAATATTACAATGTTTCCAGATAAGGCACATCATGATTATAAGTAAGAACACGTACGGCTTTGTGTATTGGTATTGCCTCTCCCACTAGTTCGTCTTATGTTCAAGGTTTGTTCATACACATGTACTTGACGCTGTTCAAACATTTCTGATATATGAAAAGAACGATTTAAGTGGCTGTTGCACCTCCCCATCTGAATATCGACTTTTCTTTCGGTCACGTTGGATTTTCCTCAGTCGCCTTATAGGCTTCAAAATTTAGGCCCTTAGTGTTACTGACGAAATAGCTGATTAACGCAGGTTAATTATTTGTTTGACACTACTGCATCAAACTGAATTATGAAAAGGTGCCATTTACCATTTTGTACAAGCTTTGATCGTATGCCGTCTATTTTTTCCAGAACTTTCCGGGATGTGGATAGCACATATGCATGATCGTGTCATTAACACAGCTGTCGCCCTCTATCGGTTGGATGTTACGTTGCCATCCTGTTTAGCCATGTGTTCTGTAGACAGTTCATGTGTTACCGTTTTCTATGACTTCCTGGCAAGGTCATGCCAAGGTCATCTTCAGACATACTCTCCTGTTTCTCCTGGACTCCAAATTAAATTGGGATCGGTTTATTTTATCAGGAATTAATAAATTTCAGTGTTTTTATTTTGGGAATAATAATTTGAAAAATCGCAACGTCTCCTAATTTCTAAGAAGAACAGTTACTAAGAAGTTTCATCAATGGAAATCAGTAAAATTGCTATTGTACTGATACATGTATCTTAAATTTTTATTCTACATATGTACAATTTTATTCTAATTCAGAATGGATGCAGTTTAAGATTTGTATTCCGACTGAACTTTAACTACAAAAACACTTTAAACAAGTACGATGGAATACTTAAACCAAATACATAATACAAAATCTGTGAAGGCCGATTTTCTAGAATTGTTCTTACTCACAAAATTTTATTAAAGACCAAGCTCTATTGAATAATTTTCAGGTTGAAATCAATTATTCACAAATTTATTTTTTTTTCGTTCGACTGTCAAACAATTTTGCCGATATTATTACACCTTGTGAGAAAGACTGTTTGTTGCGTGTTTTGTTATGCAAAAGTAAGCAGCTAGGTTTTCAAACTGTTCCTTTACTCAAGATTGTTACACTGTACATAATGTGTTCATGACTTCAACAGAAAAATGCCATTAAAACACGTGGTATTTAATGCTTTATTTATTTATAGGGTTATCTATAGAATCTACCGGACTCACAACACCATTTTCCAGTAAACGATGAAATTTTTGAAGTTGGACACCCTAAAGGGCACACATCTTCTGTTTTTATGTCAATCCAAGCAATGTGTTTTTTTCTGTACACCTTATTTCAATTTATTTCGTCATGCTAGCATTAGTGTCGATACCTATGATTTGTTTGACTGTTTCAAAAATACAACTGAAGCCGATATCTTCATCATTTGAATGATATTTAGCAATCTTCAGGACGCGATAATTTTTTTGAATGACGCCCATATTGCCTACTGACTTTTTAAAAACTTGTTTGTTATTTTCATTGACATTGAAATATTGTTAATTTCGCAGAGCCAGTTTTACACAATGGGCAAACATTGCACTTCAAAGTCGCCGCCCCAATAAGTAATTATCCTTCTAATGATCACAATAAGGAGAGAAAGACGAACCACACACTTTCCATGGGGTTGAATATTTAGAACTAGTTTTTCTATTATAAGGTATATACATGCATCAGTATTATGAAGAACCAAAAAGAAATTCTTCTCCAACTTGTCAAGTTAAACCGCGGACTTAGAAAAGGGAGGCCACCATCTTATTACAACGACAGATTTAGGGCTATTTTAAGGTGGTTAAATATCCGGTAACGGGAAAAAATCGTCCCAAATCTTAACATAAGATTAAATATCAAAGAGTTTCTGTCTGCGCAAAATGATATATATCTATATCTAATTATTTATGTATAGTGAATTTGTGAACTCTCGCGCAATCGGCCTGGTCGACCAGCATTTAGGAGAAATGTCGATTTTAGACGATTTTCATATCAATAAAACTGCATTATCAAATGCAATGGATCGATGCAAGAGAGGCTTATTGAGCGAAATACTTCTCGTAGAACAGTAGATTCATAGAGAATACATAGTCAGTGTCTGAAAATATAAGCTATATTTTGGCAAGGATGAAGAAAGACAAAAGTGACTGCATGTACATGTATATATCTTGCAAAACTGATTGAAATCAGACTGTTGAAACTTAAACAGTTTTGTTGTTCTATCTGTGTTTACCTGACGTTGACGTTACGCTGAATTTTGTCTGATGACGGACGCCAAAGTAATTGCTCCGCACGAAAACATAGTTCCAAAACTTCATCGGATATACTGGTGACAGCGATTTTATGAATTTTCATAAATCAATTTGTTCAGTACAAGATGTGACATCGCTTATTTTAACAAATGATTATACTTCTAAACGTAATATTTAAGTAAATTCAGGGAGTCATTCTGTCGAATTACCGCACGTGTTAAAGTACAGCTGTCTTCCGTCACTGCCGAATACAGCAAAATATATGTGGCAGATGTATTCCGACAACAGTAGTGCCAGTTGCAGGATAAAAGGAATTTTATTTATATGGTCCAGCACAACTGATGTTATTAGCTAGACGGTGACCTGAATTTATCACTTGCAAAATTGCCGAGCAATTTAAATTAAGCCTCCCTTGCTAATGAAAGTTGGATTAAACTTATAGGAACACTTTTGATTAACGTAAAACACTAAATGTATGATGAACTCACATGTCGTCAGTTCTACAGCAAAGGAAGGAATAGGAACCACGGTATTTCCGTGATCCTGCATTTTGTCAAAATGTTTCAAATCACATGAAATCTCGGGCAACGAGATGACGCAAAAGGATTCCCCAGCTATTCATGTCCGTGGTTAAATGTTAAACTGAATTTATTTCGTTGTCAGATTTATATCTTAAATATGAGTTGTTAAAATATTGTGATCTGTAAAAAATAATCGGAAAAACTGAAGAATAAAGTCCCTTGGACAGGATGATGATCATCACAATAGTATACAGCTTTTATTAGTTGATTGACAGTTTTCCCTCTCAGCGACTCCTTCCGTGTTCCAGGTATCGTCTGTGACATCAGTTTTGCTCACCACAACTGATGTCGTTACACTGATGTCGTTAGATGAAGCAGTTAGGTTCCAGGGCAGAGAGGTAGGTAGGGGATCAGCTGGAACACGCTATATGGGGTGTCTGAAGGCTGGACTTATCTTTAAGGGGTACCGGGGATTACGAGGCGTGGTACATATAACACATTGTTTTAGTGTAATAGCTGTAAGTATTCTTGAAATTAAAAATGTTGCAGGAGGCACCAAATTTGAAACTGGCATATTAAATTACTATTTGATAGATTTTGTTTGCTTTTTTGCAAAAAGTTGGTAATGTAAAATTACATCAGGAAAAGTCGCAGGGCTGATGTCCACTACTCAGGACACAAAATATCGGGAAAATGAAATCAACTCGGGTAACATTAAAGTACTAAACCAGAGACATTGATTTACAAATTCGTGTAGGTTTTAAGGAAAGCAACAATTATTCTTGGTAGTTTTAGCTCTAATTCCTTTGAAAACCTAGTATTGTACATAGAATGCATTACTCCACAAGCTGGTTTACTCCGACATAAGATTTATAATTCAGTGTAGTAGTATAATGCCGGTACCAATAAACACATTCTCATTTCATGATCTCAACTCGCATACGTTGGGTGGCGCCTTAAAACTATAATACCGTGGGAGTTACTTCCCTTACTACATATATGTGCCGCAAGCCACTGCTAAACATGATGTGACTGCATAACCATTAAATGAAACATCGTCAGCAGAGGTACTGGTCTTGTCATTGACAAATCAAACTCCGCCATAACCCTACAATAGCTACTATATTCTCGAAAGATCTAATGATAAGACAGACAAAATGTCTAATGATAAGACGGACAAAATGTCTAATGATAAGACGGATTAAAAATCTAATGATAAGACGGACAAAATGTCTAATGATGAGACGGACAAAATGTCTAATGATAAGACGGACCAAAGATATAATGATAAGACGGACCAAAGATCTAATGATAAGACGGATTAAAGATCTAAATATAAGACGGATTAAAGATCTAATGATAAGACGGACCAAATATCTAATGATAAGACGGACAAAATGTCTAATGATAAGACGGATCAAAGATCTAATGATAAGACGGATTAAAGATCTAATGATAAGACGGATTAAATGTCTAATGATAAGACGGACCAAAGATCCAATGATAAGACGGACCAAAAATCTAATGATAAGACGGACCAAAGATCCAATGATAAGACGGACCAAAGATCTAATGATAAGACGGATCAAAGATCTAATGATAAGACGGACCAAAGATCTAATGATAAGACGGATTAAAGATCTAAATATAAGACGGATTAAAGATCTAATGATAAGACGGACCAAAGATCTAATGATAAGACGGAAAAAATGTCTAATGATAAGACGGATCAAAGATCTAATGATAAGACGGACAAAATGTCTAATGATAAGACGGATTAAAGATATAATGATAAGACGGACCACAGATCTAATGATAAGACGGATTAAAGATCTAAATATAAGACAGATTAAAGATCTAATGATAAGACGGACCAGAGATCTAATGATAAGACGGACAAAATGTCTAATGATAAGACGGACCAAAGATCCAATGATAAGACGGACCAAAGATCTAATGATAAGACGGACCAAAGATGCAATGATAAGACGGACCAAAAATCTAATGATAAGACGGACCAAAGATCTAATGATAAGACGGACCAAAGATCTAATGATAAGACGAACCAAAGATTTAATGATAAGACGGACCAAAGATCTAATGATAAGACGGACAAAATGTCTAATGATAAGACGGATCAAAGATATAATGATAAGACGGATTAAAGATCTAATGATAAGACGGATTAAATGTCTAATGATAAGACGGACCAAAGATCTAATGATAAGACGGACAAAATGTCTCATGATAAGACGGATCAAAGATCTAATGATAAGACGGACCAAAGATCTAATGATAAGACGGATTAAAGATCTAAATATAAGACGGATTAAAGATCTAATGATAAGACGGACCAAATATCTAATAATAAGACGGACAAAATGTCTAATGATAAGACGGATCAAAGATCTAATGATAAGACGTACCAAAGATCTAATGATAAGACGGACAAAATGTCTAATGATAAGACGGATCAAAGATATAATGATAAGACGGATCAAAGATCTAATGATAAGACGGACAAAATGTCTAATGATAAGACGGATCAAAGATCTAATGATAAGACGGATTAAAGATCTAATGATAAGACGGATTAAATGTCTAATGATAAGACGGACCAAAGATCTAATGATAAGACGGACAAAATGTCTAATGATAAGACGGATCAAAGATCCAATGATAAGACGGACCAAAGATCTAATGATAAGACGGACAAAATGTCTAATGATAAGACGGATCAAAGATATAATGATAAGACGGACCAAAGATCTAATGATAAGACGGATTAAAGATCTAAATATAAGACAGATTAAAGATCTAATGATAAGACGGACAAAATGTCTAATGATAAGACGGGCAAAATGTCTAATGATAAGACGGACCAAAGATACAATGATAAGACGGACCAAAGATCTAATGATAAGACGGACCAAAGATCCAATGATAAGACGGACCAAAGATCTAATGATAAGACGGACCAAAGATCTAATGATAAGACGGACAAAATGTCTAGTGATAAGACGAATCAAAGATTTAATGATAAGACTGACCAAAGATCTAATGATAAGACGGACAAAATGTCTAATGATAAGACGGATCAAAGATATAATGATAAGACGGATTAAAGATCTAATGATAAGACGGACCAAAGATCTAATGAAAAGACGGGCAAAATGTCTAATGATAAGACGGACCAAAGATACAATGATAAGACGGACCAAAGATCTAATGATAAGACGGACCAAAGATCCAATGATAAGACGGACCAAAGATCTAATGATAAGACGGACCAAAGATCTAATGATAAGACGGACAAAATGTCTAATGATAAGACGGATCAAAGATATGATGATAAGACGGATTAAAGATCTAATGATAAGACGGACCAAAGATCTAAATATAAGACGGATTAAAGATCTAATGATAAGACAGACGAAAGATCTAATGATAAGACGGACAAAATGTCTAATGATAAGACGGACCAAAGATCTAATGATAAGACGGACAAAATGTCTAATGATAAGACGGATCAAAGATATAAGGTAAAGACGGACCAAAGATCCAATGATAAGACGGACCAAAGATCTAATGATAAGACAGACCAACGACCTTTTAATAAGATGGACCAATTGAAAGACGGACCAAAGATCCATTGAAAAGACCGACCAACGACATATTGATAAGATGGACCAATTATAAGACGGACCAAATATCCATGTAAAGACGGACCAACGACCTTTTGATAAGAGTTGTCAGTTCCTACAATGGGATACCAGGTATTCTTGCTCTCTAGTTGTCATTCCTACAATGGTAGATACTGGTATTATGCTCTCTAGTTGTCATTCCTACAATGGTAGATACTAGTGGTCATTCCTACAATGGTAAGTTCTTAGTTGTCAGTTCTTCCTACAGTGGTAGATCTCTTGTAAGGGGGTAGATACTAGTGGTTTCTACAATGGTAGAGTATTCGTGCTCTCTAGTTGTCATTCCTACAATGGTAGATAGTTGTCAGTTCCTACAATGGTAGATTATTCAGTTTCCTACAATGGTAGATACAGTATTGATGTCATGCTCTCTAGTTGTCATTCCTACAATGGTAGATACCGGTATTCATGCTCTCTAGTTGTCATTCCTACAATGGTAGATACTAGTTTTCATGCTCTCTAGTTGTCATTCCTACAATGGTAGATACTGGTATTCGTGCTCTGTAGGTGTCATTCCTATAATGGTAGATACTGGTATTTGTGCTCTCTAATTTGTCATTCTACAATGGTTGTCATGCTCCTCACAATGGTAGATATGGTATTATGCTCTCTATCAGTTCCTACAATGGTAGATTTATTCATGCTCTCTAGTTGTCAGTTCCTACAATGGTAGATACTGGTATTCGTGCTCTCTAGTTGTCAGTTCCTACAATGGTAGATACCAGTATTCTTGCTCTCTAGTTGTCATTTCTACAATGGTAGATACTGGTATTCGTGCTCTATAGTTGTCATTACTACAATGGTAGATACCAGTATTCGTGCTCTCTAGTTGTCAGTTCCTACAATGGTAGATACTGGTATTCATGCTCGCTAGTTGTCAGTTCCTACAATGGTAGATACTGGATTTTATGTTCTCTAGTTGTCATTCCTACAATGGTAGATACTGGTATTTGTGCTGTCTAGTTGTCATTCCTACAATGGTAGATACTGGTATTCATGCTCTCTAATTTTCATTTCTACAATGGTAGATACCAGTATTCATGCTCTCTAGTTGTCATTCCTACAATGGTAGATACTGGATTTTATGTTCTCTAGTTGTCATTCCTACAATGGTAGATACCAGTATTCGTGCTCTATAGTTGTCATTCCTACGATGGTAGATACCAGTATTCGTGCTCTCTAGTTGTCAGTTCCTACAATGGTAGATACCAGTATTTGTGCTCTATAGTTGTCATTCCTACGATGGTAGATACCAGTATTCGTGCTCTCTAGTTGTCATTCCTACGATGGTAGATACTGGTATTCGTGCTCTCTACTTGTCTGTTCCGACAATGGTAAATACCAGTATTCATGTTCTCTAGTTGTCATTACTACAATGGTAGATACCAGTATTCGTGCTCTCTAGTTGTCAGTTCCTACAATGGTAGATACTGGTATTCATGCCCGCTAGTTGTCAGTTCCTACAATGGTAGATACCAGTATTCTTGCTCTCTAGTTGTCATTCCTACAATGGTAGATACCAGTATTCATGCTCTCTAGTTGTCATTCCTACGATGGTAGATACTGGTATTCGTGCTCTCTAGTTATCATTCCTATAATTGTAGATACTGGTATTCGTGTTCTATAGTTGTCATTACTACAATGGTAGATACCAGTATTCATGCTCTCTAGTTGTCATTTCTGCAATGGTAGATACTGGATTTGATGCTCTCTAGTTGTCATTCCTACAATGGTAGATATCGTTATTCATACTCTCTAGTTGTCATTTCTACAATGGTAGATACCAGTATTTGTGCTCTATAGTTGTCATTCCTACGATGGTAGATACCAGTATTCGTGCTCTCTAGTTGTCAATCCTACGATGGTAGATACCAGTATTCGTGCCCTCTAGTTGTCAGTTCCTACAATCGTAGATGGTATTATGCTCTCTAGTTGTCATTCCTACAATGGTAGATAGTATTGTGCTCTCTAGTTGCTCTCTAGATGTCATTTCTACAATGGTAGAAACTGGATTTTATGCTCTCTAGTTGTCATTCCTACAATGGTAGATACTGGTATTCGTGCTGTCTAGTCGTCATTCCTACACTGGTAGATACTGGTATTCGTGCTCTCTATATGTCATTTCTACAATGGTAGATACTGGATTTTATGTTCTCTAGTTGTCATTCCTACAATGTTAGATACTGGTTTTGATGCTCTCTAGTTGTCATTCCTACAATGGTAGATACTGGTATTCATGCTCTCTAGATGTCATTCCTACTACAATGGTAGATACAATGGTAGTATTCATGCTCTCTAGTTGTCATTCCTACAATGGTAGATACGGTATTCAGTGCTCTCTAGTTGTCTCTCAATGGTAGATACTGGTATTTGTCATTCCTACAATGGTAGATACCAGTATTCGTGCTCTCTAGTTGTCAGTTCCTACAATGGTAGATACCAGTATTCGTGCTCTATAGTTGTCATTCCTACGATGGTAGATACCAGTATTCGTGCTCTCTAGTTGTCAGTTCCTACAATGGTAGATACCAGTATTCGTGCTCTCTAGTTGTCAGTTCCTACAATGGTAGATACCAGTATTCGTGCTCTATAGTTGTCATTCCTACAATGGTAGATACTGGTATTTGTGCTGTCTAGTCGTCATTCCTACAATGGTAGATACTGGTATTCGTGCTCTATAGTTGTCATTACTACAATGGTAGATACTGGTATTTGTTCTTTTCAGTTGTCATTCCTACAATGGTAGATACTGGTATTCATACTCTCTAGTTGTTATTCCTACAATGGTAGATATCGTTATTCATACTCTCTAGTTGTCATTCCTACAATGGTAGATACTGGTATTTATGTTCTCTAGTTGTCATTCCTACAATGGTAGATACTGGTATTTGTGCTGTCTAGTCGTCATTCCTACAATGGTAGATACTGGTATTCGTGCTCTCTAGATGTCATTTCTACAATGGTAGATACTGGATTTTATGCTCTCTAGTTGTCATTCCTACAATGGTAGATACTGGTATTATGCTCTCTAGTTGTCATTCCTACAATGGTAGATACTGGTATTCATGCTCTCTAGATGTCATTTCTACGATGGTAGATACCAGTATTCGTGCTCTCCAGTTGTCAGTTGCTACAATGGTAGATACCAGTATTCGTGCTCTCTAGTTGTCAGTTCCTACAATGGTAGATACTGGTATTTGTGCTTTTCAGTTGTCATTCCTACAATGGTAGATACTGGTATTCATGCTCTCTAGTTGTCATTCCTACAATGGTAGATACTGGTATTCATGCTCTCTAATTTTCATTCCTACAATGGTAGATACCAGTAATCATGCTCTCTTGTTGTCAGTTCTTCCAGTGGTAGATACCGGTATTCATGCTCTCTAGTTGTCATTCCTACAATGGTAGATACTGGATTTTATGTTCTCTAGTTGTCATTCCTACAATGGTAGATACCAGTAGATGTCATTTCTACAATGGTAGATACCAGTATTCATGCTCTCTAGTTGTCATTCCTACAATGGTAGATACTGGTATTCATGCTCTCTAATTTTCATTTCTACAATGGTAGATACCAGTATTCATGCTCTCTAGTTGTCATTCCTACAATGGTAGATACTGGTATTCGTGCTCTCTAGTTGTCATTCCTACAATGGTAGATACTGGTATTCATGCTCTCTAGATGTCATTTCTACAATGGTAGATACCAGTATTCGTGCTCTCTAGTTGTCAGTTCCTACAATGGTAGATACTGGTTTTTGTGCTTTTCAGTTGTCATTCCTACAATGGTAGATATCGTTATTCATACTCTCTAGTTGTCATTTCTACAATGGTAGATACTGGTATTCGTGCTCTATAGTTGTCATTACTACAATGGTAGATACTGGTTTTGATGCTCTCTAGTTGTCATTCCTACAATGGTAGATACTGGTATTCATGCTCTCTAGTCGTCATTCCTACAATGGTAGATACTGGTATTCGTGCTCTCTAGTAGTCATTCCTCCAATGGTAGATATTGGTATTCATGCTCTCTAGTTGTCAGTTCCTACAATGGTAGATACCAGTATTCATACTCTCTAGTTGTCATTTCTATAATGGTAGATACCAGTATTCATGCTCTCTAGTTGTCATTCCTACAATGGTAGATACCAGTATTCATGCTCTCTAGTTGTCATTCCTACGATGGTAGATACTGGTATTCGTGCTCTCTAGTTGTCAGTTCCTACAATGGCAGATACTGGTATTCGTGCTCTCTAGTTGTCATTGGTTCTCTAGGAGTCATTCCTACAGTGGTAGATACCAGTATTCGTGCTCTCCAGTTGTCATTCCTACAATGGCAGATACTGGTATTCATGCTCTCTAGTTGTCATTCCTATAATGGTAGATACTGGTATTCGTGCTCTCTAATTGTCATTCCTACAATGGTTGATACTGGTATTCGTGCTCTCTAGTAGTCATTCCTCCAATGGTAGATATTGGTATTCATGCTCTCTAGTTGTCAGTTCCTACAATGGTGCTCTCTAGTTGTCATTCCTACAATGGTAGATACAGTATTCATGCTCTCTAGTTGTCATTCCTACAATGGTAGATACTGGTATTCATGCTCTCTAGTTGTCATTCCTACAATGGTAGATACTGGTATTCATGCTCTCTAGTTGTCATTCCTACAATGGTAGATACCAGTATTCGTGCTCTATAGTTGTCATTCCTACATTGGTAGATATCGTTATTCATACTCTCTAGTTGTCATTTCTACAATGGTAGATACTGGTATTCGTGCTCTCTAGTTGTCAGTTCCTACAATGGTAGATACTGGTATTCATGCTCTGTAATTTTCATTCCTACAATGGTAGATACCAGTAATCATGCTTTCTTGTTGTCAGTTCTTCCAGTGGTAGATACCGGTATTCATGCTCTGTAGTTGTCATTCCTACAATGGTAGATACTGGTATTCATGCTCTCTAATTTTCATTCCTACAATGGTAGATACCAGTATTCGTGCTCTATAGTTGTCATTCCTACAATGGTAGATACTGGTATTCATGCTCTCTAATTTTCATTTCTACAATGGTAGATACCAGTAATCATGCTCTCTTGTTGTCAGTTCTTCCAGTGGTAGATACCGGTATTCATGCTCTCTAGTTGTCATTCCTACGATGGTAGATACTGGTATTCGTGTTCTCTAATTGTCAGTTCCTACAATGGTAGATACTGGTATTCATGCTCTGTAATTTTCATTCCTACAATGGTAGATACCAGTAATCATGCTCTCTAGTTGTCAATCCTACAATGGTAGATACTGGATTTCATGTTCTCTAGTTGTCATTCCTACAATGGTAGATACTGGTATTTGTGCTGTCTAGTCGTCATTTCTACAATGGTAGATACTGGTATTCGTGCTCTCTAGTTGTCATTACTACAATGGTAGATACCAGTATTCGTGCTCTATAGTTGTCATTCCTACAATGGTAGATACTGGTATTCATGCTCTCTAGTTGTCAGTTCCTACAATGGTAGATACTGGTATTCATGCTCTATAGTTGTCTGTTTCTACAATGGTAGATACCAGTATTCGTGCCCTCCAGTTGTCAGTTCCTACAATGGTAGATACTGGTATTCGTGCCCTCCAGTTGTCAGTTCCTACAATGGTAGATACTGGTATTCGTGCTCTGTAGTTGTCATTCCTATAATGGTAGATACCAGTATTCGTGCCCTCTAGTTGTCAGTTCCTACAATGGTAGATACCAGTATTCTTGCTCTCTAGTTGTCATTCCTACGATGGTAGATACTGGTATCCGTGCTCTCTAGTTGTCAGTTCCTACAATGGTAGATACTGGTATTCATGCTCTCTAATTTTCATTCCTACAATGGTAGATACCAGTAATCATGCTCTCTTGTTGTCATTCCTACAATGGTAGATACTGGTATTCGTGCTCTCTAGTTGTCATTCCTACAATGGTAGATACTGGTATTCATGCTCTCTAGTTGTCATTCCTACAATGGTAGATACCAGTATGAGTACTCTCTAGTTGTCATTTTTAAAATTGTAGATACCAGTATTCATGATCTCAAGTTGTCAGTTCCTACAATGGTAGATACTGGTATTTGTTCTTTTCAGTTGTCATTCCTACAATGGTAGATACCAGATTTCATGCTCTCTAGTTGTCATTCCTACAATGGTAGATACCGGTATTCATGCTCTCTAGTTGTCATTCCTACAATGGTAGATACTGGATTTTATGTTCTCTAGTTGTCATTCCTACAATGGTAGATACTGGTATTTGTGCTGTCTAGTCGTCATTCCTACAATGGTAGATACTGGTATTCGTGCTCTCTAGATGTCATTTCTACAATGGTAGATACTGTGTAGTTTCATTCCTACTCAGTATTCTAGTTGTCATTCCTACAATGGTAGATACTATTCATGCTTCTAGTGTCTTTACAATGGTAGATACCAGTATTCGTGCTCTCTAGTTGTCATTCCTACAATGGTAGATACTGGTATTCATACTCTCTAGTTGTTATTCCTACAATGGTAGATATCGTTATTCATACTCTCTAGTTGTCATTCCTACAATGGTAGATACTGGTATTCGTGCTCTCTAGTCGTTATTCCTATAATGGTAGATACCAGTATTCGTGCCCTCTAGTTGTCATTTCCTAAAATAGTAGAAACCAGTATTCATGCTTTCTAGTTGTCAGTTCCTACAATGGTAGATACCAGTATTCATGCTCTCTAGTTGTCATTCCTACGATGGTAGATACTGGTATTCGTGCTCTCTAGTTGTCAGTTCCTACAATGGTAGATACTGGTATTCATGCTCTCTAGTTGTCATTCCTACAATGGTAGATACTGGTATTCATGCTCTCTAATTGTCAGTTCCTACAATGGTAGATACTGGTAGTTGAATTTTTGACCCTTTTGAGCGCCCCCTAGTGGGGCCGTTTTTGACCCGATGTCTTTTTCATTCTCAAACTTTGTAGACCTTGCCATAAGGACCCTAATTATCAAATATGAATTCAATCTGACAGTTGGTTCATGAGAAGAAGATTTTTAAAGATTTACCTAATTTTACCCCCTTTTCCCCCCTCCTGCGGCCCCTATTGGAGCCACACCCTTTTTCTTCGCAAACTTGAAGTGGCTTCCCATGGGGATGCTTTGTGCCAAGTTTGGTCAAAATCCATCCACTGGTTCTTGAGAAATAGTCATTTGATGAAGGTTTTTACATATGGCCCCTTTTACACCCCTTACGGACCCCAAAGGGGACTTAATCACTTTTTTCAACAAAATTTCATATGTTCTTCACTAAGGGATGCTGTCTACCAAATTTGTTGAAATCGGTCCAAGTTGAATTTTTGACCCGATTTCTTTTTCATTCTCAAACTTTGTAGACCTTGCCATAAGGAACCTTGTTTTGCTTTTTTTAATTACCAAACAAAGACAAATGACTTAATAAACAACACATACACTGTGACAATCATTTCAAGCTACCATTTATTGAGTGAATTAAGTATGACATGTCGTTAGTGGAAATACATGATGTTTTAATGTTTTTTAAAATGTAAGGGGGTGGGGAGGGTAATTTGTTAACAAAACAGATCCCAGGATCACAAGCATCCTTTACAACCCTTTGTGAAAATTGCCTCATTTGATGAGAGTTTTCAAACTTAATCAAGAGGTGTTTCTCTTGAATTATTAAAAATAAATCTACCAGATTTCTTCTACATAACACCGTTTCTTCGGTAAATGTTAAATAAGCAGGAAGTAAAACCAACAAGAAATTATAAAATAAGAAATGATTAATTTTATCTTACTGGCAGTTTACATGTAAATATACATGCATTAAAATAAATACTGCATGTGGTTGTGTCTAAACAACACAACAAAATAAAGTGATCAATGATTAACCCTTTTTGGGCCTCATCAAAAAGATTACTCCTTGGAGCCTCACTAAAGTGACATTTCCCCTAAAGAGGCCTAAATAAAGTAGCTACCTCTTTGGGGGCTTCACAAGGGGCCTCTTAAAAGTAATAACTCTTTTTGGGCCTCATCAAATTGGTTACCCTTTTGGGGCCTCACTAAGACAATAAGATAATTTTCATTTCATCCATATTCCTTAACAATCAAAACATCTCTTCAACCCTCAGAATAAAGAGGACTGAATTGATCCACGATATTCTTCGAGTTTGAAACCCTCCAACACTCAAACTTGTGAGGTTTTCACAACAAAACAGTATATTTACAGTGTCCAAATTTTGTCACATTTATGTTAAGTATATATATATATGTATAACGTATATATGTTGATATACTGGGATACAGATGATGGTGATTAACAATGAAATCCTGTTTATTGTCACAAAATTTATGACATCGAATACTTCTAAGACAAACATCATGCTCTAGAAATTATGACTGGTAGTTTTTTCAAAACTTGAAATATATATATATATATTTGTATTCTTATTTTCTTTACAATATAATGACGTATAGTAATTAGTTATAAACATAATTATCATTCCATGAACATCATTATTATTTTTAATGTATTATATCTGTATAATACAATATGCTGCCCTAACAGTCACACATCAGAACATTAAGAAAAAAAATAATAATAATAACGCCATTTATACAAACTCCTGCACTTGGATACCAGTGTAAAGTTTAATTACATCGTTCTCCAATACTTCGCATATTCAGGTAATTTAAAATACCTTATAAACAAACAAACAAACAATGAATACAATAATAATGCAGAATCAACCAATCGGGTGATCAAACCAGAAAAATGAGCAAATAAAGGTCATTCCTAAAAAAAAAAACTTTTATTTACCGTGTACCTATATATGACAAGACATGTTGTTCTATGCCTTTCAAACTTTCAAAACACCATTAAGATAGTGAAAACAAAAACATTATCAGAAATACGGTGAAGAAATCTAAACATTCTTTTTGATAAAGGGATTTGGTACACAGTAACTTTTTTTTTCTTTTTGTAAGGATGACTCAACATCTTTATTTGATATCTATTGTAAGTATTTAAACAAAAATACAAACAAAGAATATACAAATATTATTAGGTAAATTGAAAAGCCTGACTGAAGAAAAATGTTTTTCAAGGATAACAAATAGATAATTGTGTTGAGATATAAGAAGAAAACCCCTTGTCCAAATCTGAAATTTATATGCTGTATCGGTGTTTAACATTTCAGCATACATAACATGCAGTGATTATCATAAATGTACAGTGTTAATTCTGCCATCTATGTCTAGAACTATCCAGATGATCTTTTGAGAACAATAACACTATCTCTTTAACAAGATATCTGAACAATTCTTCACTAATGTTTCTGTTTTAACTGTAAATAAAGATAGCTGAAAAACACAACTCAAATATTTTAATTCATTTTTTTTTCTATTTCCTGTAAATTTCTAGACTGCAAGAATCAAAAAATTTAAAAAAAAGTTTAAAATGAAGTGTATGTTGTTTATCCCAGTTATCTCCCTTTGTTTGATCTTCTTCACCTTTTCTTACTTCAGCAGAGTTGCCTATACAGTGAGCCCTACCTAATCTGACATTCCAGTATCGCACATAAAGTTAGACACTATGCATCTTCACAGTCATTACAAGCAATTTTAATCATTTGTGCATACATCTAGGAAAGAATAATTTGAAAATGCCTTGCCTGCATTTCAAGAATTTTTTTTATCCAAACTGCCCTGATAAGACCCCACAAATGTAGCTTAATCCAAAATACTGTACCGAAAACAATAATGTTTTGTTAGTCAATTGCTTGCATGACATTGAAAACTGTTGCAAATTGACCATGAATGCCAAGTTTAGATAAAGTACACTGCCTTTGACATCTTTATCATAAAAAAAATATTTTCTTCTTTGTAGTACTTAGAAAAAGTTAAATCATTCCTGACAAATGGGATTTCTTCAAGTTCATTCAACAGTCAAAAACAATATTTCTAACACTTTTAAATCAGAAACTTAAAAAATCAATTCCTCTCATTATATCAGGGGGAAATACGGGTATACATGTTAAGATATAAGCATGAAAATAATATCTAGGAACAATGTTATAATAATCACATGAAAAGTAACACATATAGGACACATTTCAACATGCACAATAACACCTGTGTCTTCCACTGAACTGGCTATCACAAACATAAATAGAGCACTTTATTTTCCCTCTCCATAGACATCAGTAATTTCTACAAGAAGAACAGATTTTATCATTTCTTTATCATAATTATTCAATTCATCAATTTCAACTTAATTTATATAATAAGAATCCAAAACTGTATTAAATAAATATTTTACAAATTGGTGAATTGTAAATAATTGAATATTATCCTTTTGTCACCAAATCTGTGTTAACCATTTCAAATATATAGATAACGATACACACACATCATTGAATTTTACAAAAAAATTTGGAAACGAATGATTTTGATAAAAAACAAAATAAACAAAGAAAAAAAAAAAAAAAAAGAATAAGTGAATATATATCATAATAGAATTGTGAATCTAACAGATTCCTGTGTAAATTTGTCATTTTTCTTTGACATAATACTTTCAGATTGAAATTTTGCGTGACTTATTTTCATGCTACATTTCATCAGACTGAGGCTCTCGGAAGAGCTTATTTGGAAATTATATTCTTTCATATATGGAACAAAGTATCATGAATATGAAAAATCTCTGCATGCAATTTAGTGATTTCTTAAATAACCTGCAATAGATGATGTTACTCTTATTAGGTGATCCTGTTTATCGATAAGCCTATTGAATGAGCTTATTACCATGGAATGACAACATCATATTTCAACATTTTTTTTTTCTATCCAGCAGAGAACATGACAAAGAAAACATCTGCATTATATGGAACTGATATCTGATGCATGAAATCTAACATGTTCTCACTTTCAGAAAAATTAAAACATCGGCTTGGACTTTCAGAGAAATTAAAACATTGGCTATAGAATCAATATTCCATTGTCCGTATCTTTACCTGTAGCAGGAAGGAATAAAGCTAGTTACACAGATTTCTCATTATGATCACTCTACCAAATACTGATATTGATATTTCACAATGAACGCATCATGTATATAAAAAACATTTAAATGCAAAATTACATTTTATTTCCAATTACATTACCCACCCCCTCCCAACCCCATTGTTAATTTTTGGAAGGATCAATAATTTTAACAACAATTAAAATATTTATCATTTTTCAAAATTTTCTAAAATCTAAACAGGTGGATAATACCAACAATTGTTAAACAAAATTTCAAAATAATGGTTATGCAACACGTTTTTTTTTTTTCATGTGATAATTTTCATGATCTAATCCCCAAAATACTCATGATTTCTGATGAAAAATTACGAAGATGGTATCCATCTTTACGTTTTAGAAATTATAGCCAGTGTAGAAATCTGTTAGTCAACATTTAATGTGTTAATATCAAAATACTATTTCCTGATCAAGAATGACTAGGATAATACAATTATATATGCACTTTTAAGCGTAGCACTAAATATCATTATATAACTTTGATCGAAGTTATAGTTCTTTTAATTCAAAATTTTGAAAACACTATCAAATATACACACCAGGTTTTGCTGTATTATATAACATCTAAAAGGAATAGGATTCTCTGTATGAAATATAGGGCAATAATGAAGGGACAAAAATGATAACTATTTTTGGACACTTAAATGGTTGGACACTATAATTATTTTATCACATAGACATGAGAAACAGGCACTTCAACGTTTCAGCATTATTCGATTATTAGTGTTTTTCCCCTGTACTAGACATGTAAATGACACATAGGCAAATGAGTGTCTATTTGAGGTGCAAACAAATATGATGGCAAATGTACAGTTTTCTCCCTTAGTATTTGCACTATATTTACTTGAGCACAAAATCATGGCAAACATACATTTCAAGTAGTATATATGCAACATTATATTTATCATCTTGACCACCTCAAACAGTGGCACTTGATTGTGACTTGTATCAGTATTTATGAACAATGAATGAATTTCTAAAAAAAAACAAAACAAACAAACAAAAACACATAAAAATGAATTGTCTCCCTTCGAATAATTCTCTTAACATGAAAATGAGTGTTTTAACTAATAAACATACAACGTACGAGGAAGCACTGTTCTGCTCTATCTAACTAGTGTCACGGACCTCTGTTATCTCTACATAGTATTCTGTTTAGCTTGAACCCAAGGAGGTATTAAAACACATCCATTTTATGACGCTCTATGGTGCCAGCAGTACAGAGTTATGTCCCCTATGTTTAAAGTTTTATGTTCTATTGGAACAAAAACATATGAGGACGATTTTAATACCCAGAAAAACGCTGTTCTGTATTGCGAATATTTTTTACATGATCTCTTGGAGAGAACATTTTATTCTCTTCCTACCACCAGATTCATCAAATGGTAATTGATCCTGTAGTCCTTCATAAAAAAATAACAAGTAGTTTTTATCTGTGTTTCTAGTACTGTTTCAATGGGGTGCCACCTTATCAACTACATTTCAAACTTCAATTAACACCAAAATTAATCACCGGAGACAATGACAAAAATTTATAAACAACTATAATTCTGTTCTTATTTTTTTCCCAGATCAAATCTGCACAGAATAATTGTCTTTGGCCTAGAAGACATGCGATATTCCACAAAACACTTTTTTGGGTGTTGTTCTTCCAAAATGACTCAGTTGGTGTAGTAATTTCTGGGTCGTCTCATGAACACAAAGACAAAGACTTCACATTGACCAATCACATCTTGATAAACCGATACGACCTTGATCAATATTTGGCAAAATGTACATCAATTTTCAACAAGTCCATGTAGTCCATTTTGCGGTTTTTCATCCTGAGATATATTTATATCAAGTAATAATGTAGTGAACTGGACAATGTCTTTTTTGTTTGTCTTTCGTGTTCTGTTGTTTATATGTTGTTTTGAAATGTTACTTTCATAAAACACTAAAATGACTTTACACGTATTACCGTATGGACGAAGGGTGTCTATTTGATATCGAGACAAAAGTTTCACGATAATATACATAGTTATCAAAGTGGGCCTGAACATCACCTTGACCTTGCCCTTGCCCTGCTGCAGCCCATCACCAAACTATGAAGCTTGACCCGATTCTGGCATGCCAGTCAAACCACAAATTGCAAGACAATGCATGCCCACTTGGCTTAAAAGGCAGAATATTGTGGCACATAGTTGAACTGTGAATATCGCCAAACTTTGTCAGTTTTCAAGTGGTGTCATGACGATGGATCAAACCATACAGACGTATATTCACCGGCAGTATACCCCAGGCTGGATACTGTCAAATATCACACGACCCTTTCTACTGGGTTTTTTTCCCCACATTACGCTACTTCATTCTTCACATTTAGGTCCAGGACCTCCTTCATCAAAGGCTGGATACCCTCGGGATTAACCTTGAGCAAAACATGTGAGTGCTCTTCGTTCAGGTTGCGAATGTCCGTCAGTTTCATCAGAAGTTTGGGATAGAGAGAACGCACAAGACTAGAGGGGTACCTAGACTCCATGTAACGTAAAAGAAGCAAGGCATATTTGTCTTGTTCCTGACAGATATAAGCTTTGTCCGTAACATTTGTGCGGTCTGGTGAGAAAAGGGAGATAACCAATAAGAGAATAAGCATGGTTTCATCTGCCTTCAAATCTATTGCTAACGATTTTGTAAATTTCATGTGCTCCTCGAATAAGCCACCTCCTTCTCCCATCTTGAGCTGATCAAGGGACATGGCATTGCTCTCATTATCAAAGGGATCCAGAAAATGTTGTTTTTCTTTATCAAATGTGATGACGGAGCGGATAATAAGCAATTCTATACTGCCTCCTTTTAGCAAGCTGATCTGATCCGTCTGAGAAAGAGATTTGAAAGATTTAATTTTCTTCGCCATATCAATAACCCTTCGCACACTCAACTCTGCTATATTGACCAAGTCCAAGAACGAAGCATTATCTCGTGGGATTTCCGAGTCGATGCTGACCTCCAAGGACTGGCGATAAGCGTTGACAACTTCGTTGATGAGGTAATCCTCGTCAGGTTCAAGAACGCGAACCTTCCCTGTGTAGCTATTAGATGTACTGACATCACTGATCTGATTTTTACGATCACATTCTCGTACTTTTCTGCAAAACAAAGAATATTTCTTTGACAGTACTGATTATTATAAGGTAATTATATCTAGATATTGTATTGACAACGTAAAACAAAAATATATGTATATCAAAAAAATCATAGGAAACAATCATGTCAAACACTTGAAAAGAATGTTGATTTGACAAGTCTTCATCCTAATCAAAATCAACATTCAAAATTTTCATTTCTATGCTTTCATTTCTCATAAATCTTACAAATTCATAGACGAGGACAATTATTTCAATATTGAATATATGATTTAAAACAAAACTATTTCATACTGTAATGTAAATCAATATCCAAACTTTAAACTTAACCCATGTATATGTTGTCAATGAATAAAAAGAAACAATGAGTTTTTCTTCACAAGTTATCTCCCCTTGCCCAACAAATTTCTGGATTTGAAGGTTTTTTTTTTAATCTCTTTTAACGAAAACATGTAAATATGTAAATGAAATAATTGGAATGTCTAAAGATTTTAATCATTGACTCCAATGTTGGGTGCAGGGGTAGCTGTCTTTAAAACTCACTGTCCTTTCGTGTACCTATTCTCTTCTATCCTCTGCTTTTTACGACTTTTCTCTTCCTCTGTCAAAATGTATTCTTTCCTCATGCCAATTTCAAAACACTTCCTCAGTCGACATCGCTTACAGAAACGGCGATTGGACACATCCATTTTGCACTTCTCTTCGTATGGACATTTGAAATATTCCTGAAACATATCAAATAATAAGCATAAAAATGTTCCTATCTATTGCTAATTGATCAAAATAGGAATATTTAAAATTTCTGATGGCCTCCTGATTCTCATATCAATCAAATAACTCAAGATACCAGTTCTGTAGACAAAAATTAGGAAGAAAATAAAAATGGACCCAACAGGTTTCAAATTAAATGAAATTTATTTGGCCCTGAAAAAACAGGTTTCTGGGTTATACAGAGTGATCAAAATAGGTTTCTAAGTTACACAGTGAATAAAACTGGTGTCTGGGTTACATTGAGTAACAGGTTTTGGGGTTACATAACAGGACCCTTAAACATTGTTCATATAACAAATGTTTCTTTTCTATCAGCACAATTTTACATTAACATTGAATAACACAATAATTAGATTTTCTGCTTTGTACAGGTTTCCAAATTACACAGGTAATCAGAAAAAGGTTTGTTTGGGTCAGAAGGCTTAAAAAATACTAGTACTATTCAAATAGCAATAACTCTGCTCGAATTTACACTGATATCAAACACAATGTTATCACAAAGGCAAGATTTCTAAAATAACTCTCGTCCCTTTACAATCACCATGATAGTATTTAAATATTTAAAATCTAGAACCTTGATATACCTGGATGAATCTTTTTTGAGTTTCTCAAATCATAGTCATTAAATTCACTGTACGTGGTTTTAAAATTGCAGTCAGGGTTTATTTTCTCGTAAGTATCTATTCATTTTACCAAAGTCTAAATCTATTTTTGTACCATTTTTTAAAAGCACAATCAACTATATTAAATGGTGACATATGAGAAACTCGTGTTTAAAGATAATTAGAAGTTGTAGATTGTTACTTGAGAATAAGAGACCTATCTTTTTAGTGTTTAACAAACCATCACTACAAAATTGTATAGAAAACATGGCCGCTTCGATTTTTCTTTACATCCAAAATATATAATTGGTTCGTCCTCTACTTGAGTGATATTGAAACCAGGTAAGATGTTGATATCTTGTTGACATCTTGCTACAATTTACTCGATAACATTACACTGCGTCATGGATAACGATCACACAATCATTCATGTTACCAAGATCAATATATAACATACACTACTACACACATATTTAAACAGAATAAAAACTTGTGAAATTTATTAATTTTTCTACTACATCGAATTTACCAGAGAATGTACCAACGATGCAAAAAAATGAAACAAACATCAGCCCTATTGAAGTATGTTTTCCATGTAGTATTTTGTATGTAACTTATTACAGGAGACATGTGGTTTTCTATTCATTTTCACTTGCATCAGTACATGAGACCTACAGGCAATCAGCCGAAGGTGATAAGAATCGCTGGGGGAAAGGAAGAGTAAATGATTGATGAGACAGTCCTATTTCACCTGTGAAGAGATATACCTGGCTGGTTATAGCGAGGCTGATACTACATATATATCCATGGCTGACGATTCACATATTACACAATCGTCTCCATTCAAAGTTTACTAAACATCTTCATAAAACCTTTTCCTAAGTTAGACATGCAACATTTCCCCTTTTCCAAGTCAACGTCAAGTAATTTTGCTCCAATACTCAGAACTCTTTAACAAAGAATGAAAATAATTTAGTTGGTGAAGAACAGCTCTAAGGTTGAATTTTTTCCCCACCACTTTTTGTCATTAATGTCTTTTCAAGAGTCCAATAACAAAAGGAATTATTTTCAAGAACTACAAGAGATTCATAGTTTAAGACATAGAACATTGTAATCTACATTTTTTAAAATCTGAAGTGAATTTAAACTTCCTGACAAGTAATATTTTTCTTTTTCACCCAAATGAAGTGACATGCATTATAATTATGTAAAAGTAATGCATTTTCACCATTTTTCTCTCTCTTATTTTCAACTTTCGTCTCCTGCACTCTAACAGTACAAATCTCTTCATCACTGTTTTTATTACAGATTTTATGTATTGAGTTTCACATAAACAGCTTTAATCACAGGCTGAACTAACTGTGCACCACACTATGTGGTTGTCTAATCTTTAGAGGGTGGAAACACTATCTAAAAACCTGTTTGCAACACATACAAATCAAATTCTGATATAAAAAAATACATATTTTTTAACATAAAGTTTAACCATAAATATTACTTAAGTGTGTATAACTTAAACCTAAAAAAAGCCAGACTCCTTTAAAAAAAAAAAAAAAAAAAGAATTACATAGGCTGTGTGGACCAGTACAGCCTGGTTAAGACCTGCTCGTACCTCTGAGAGAGCACCTCAAATTTAACATTTCAGAATCTCTCCTCTATTATCAAGACCTTCCATTTCAATAAATATTATGTAATTTAAAAATTTCTTTTTTTTTTGTAATTTCAAACAGGTTGGTTTACAGTCCTAAGGTTTCAACTGCTTTTTGAATGTACTTGAAGACACTAAATCTTGTAACGTAAAACTTTAAACATGACACTGCCTTGGCCCTGTCTCCATATTTTAGGCCAATAAGAGGTGTCTTTATTCAGAAAGTATTAATGTCAAAACTCTAACGCTAGAAAAGCACATTTTATATATCAAATGATAATTAAACACAGGCATTATAACCTTGTAATAAATCAGAAAACTGAATCCACATATCCATTTTGGGTGGCTTTTAACACAGGATACTTAAGTTGAGGTTTTAAGGTCGTGTACAACAGTACACATGCATACAGACAATCTAATTGATTTGTAATTGAAATTGATCAAATGCTTCTAGATAAGTCCCTTGACAAATTGTATCATATATTTTAATTGATTTTTCTTACTTACATTAACTCATTAATCATTAAATGGATTAATCATGTCATAGGCTGTTTAATGTATTACTGCAGTTTCTCATGTATGTATAAATTTAAAAGACTTATTGCATTTCATAAACCTTTGACCTAAACTGAATATAAACTTTATTTTTATGAGAAAATGTGTAAAATTGTTTTCATTAAAACCTGATTGAAATAGAAAGCTCTACATCTGCAGATGAAGTATGGTTTCCCGGAGTTTATTCTTATCATGCCACATTAGCGGGAGAGATGACAGCATCACGTTAGGTGTACATTGATCTGTCAAGACACTAGTAGGTTGCAACAGGTTGTGCATTGAATGCTGACGGGTGAAAAATATTGACACTAATACAAAATGGCATCAAGGCTAAATGAAATCCACACTTAATATATTCGATATCATTTTCAAATTTGCTTTCAATGCCGAAAAGGTCATGCACAACTTTGGTGGTGTAGATTACATTATAAAACATCCAAGAAGGAGGATAGTGGATCAGGGACACAAAGTCAGGCAGCAAATCTAAAGATTTCTTGACCATACTGTTTTAACCATATCAACTAATTTCTTTTTAATGCACAGCTACAAACTGCTCTTTTTAAATCACATTTCTCTAACAGATCTCCCTCTTTAAAAAATTCTAAATAGACATGGCTCAAATAGGAAAACTGTTCCTACTCCGTTATGTTTCTTTGAAGTCAGACACATTTTAATTCTTCAAAGTGACACATACACACACACACACAAAAATTACATTTGAGAAGTAACATATTGTACATTGGGATACAAAAAGCATACAATTTCTGAGAACTGCTGTATAAAGCCTAACATAAACCATGACCTTATAAGTTATTATCTCTTTAACAGATGTTACATGATATTTGTCACATTTTTTAACAACATAAGAACTACTAACCATCATAAATGTTTTGCTATTATCATAAATTTCTTGTCTGCAGTATGAATTTGAACACCTGTTTAAACATTAAAGGACCCACTGCAGCAGACAGTAATCCATTCTTTTGGAATATTTAAAAGAAAGACATGCAGAAAGAAAGAAGAAAGAAAGACAGGCAGAAAGAAAGAAAGAAAGAGTAATGCTATTTTTGCAGAACTGCATGTTGAACTTCATTTTTCGCAGCATCATATCCACATTATTTATAAGAAACAATTTTTACAGCACTAAAGAAAAAACTACCCTGCATAGTGTCTTAAGGGAAAACAAACTATACTGTCTTGACTGAAATTAAATTCTGCTTTTCTCTAAGAAAATACTTTCAATATAATCCTTCAGGATTTACTATTTAATACAAAATTGGTATGGGTGGCCTTTTGAAAACGTTGTTTTCACAATAATCAGAAATGAAATAATAAACAAATGTTTTAACTGTTGTTATCAGGTGAACCCTCTGGGCTGACTCTGGTGTTTGGTGTCATATCTGATTTCCTGTGTTAGCCTGCACCCAATGACCCCATCAGGTAGATCTGACATTGGACTATAACTAAGGGCTATAGTATGACCTACATAACCGCCTGTTTCCACCAGTGGCCTCGATTAATGCCCCTCTCTTGCACAACCTTTTTTTTTTCAAACATTATCACAGGAAAAAAGATAAACAAAAAACACAGTAAAAAGGCTATTTATAATCTTTTTGGTTTCAAAACGACAAGTCAAAAGAAAAATGGAGTTTCAAAAACTGAAGAAATTACTGAAAGCCAATAAGGTTAATGTTTGTGGATGTGATACTAACAACTCAGGACATATTTGTGGTAGAAAAGCAACATCTAGTGGGTTGGGCTCTCTCTAACCACATATCAACAGATGTGTTGTACAAGTTTATCACGACAAAAGGATATCGACTTCCTGCATCACCGAGGAATGAATTTATATATTCTATCAAAGTATTGTTTTATTTGATACATTTACTGGTGAATATTTCAAACCAAATATACATCTTAAAAAAAAAAGAGAAAAAGTCAATGACCTTCTGTGAATGTATAGGTAGTCGTGGAATATGTAATAATTTTGTGACTTATGACGACTTCGAGGTATTAAAACAAGACCTTATCGATCACTGTGGTCTGCGTGTATAAGGAGATAGATTATGCAATGTGTCGAAGGAACACACGCATATATAAAATATGCCATAAGATGGATCGGGAAAACCGGCACACAGGTAACGGAGAAAAAATGTGAACATAAACTTCTGCGATCTTTTCCTTATAGCTGTCACCCTCTAACTTAAAAATAATTCATCTTATTACCATATAATTTTATAATTTTGTCCACAGCGCTTACCTGTATCTTGTAACAGGTAGTTATCTTATGATGGTAGAGTCAACAGCTTTAAACAGTAGGGTACAAAACTATGACAAACTATAGACAAATTTACATTTCTGTGTAAGACACCTGCATATGAATGATAAATTACCTGTGCAGTGTAATCAATTTTGTTTGTTTTTCTTTTTTGTTGACTGGACGTCAGATATCAAATTCAGAAACAATTATTGTTTGCTTACTTTACTATCTTCGCTAATATGAGTATAAACAATATCATATTGCTGGTAAATACTATACATTTTAACGATGGCTTGAATGATGTTTGATACTTTAATCTTTAAATTATAACTAAACAAACAAATAAAAAACATTTATTTAGATGTTTCACATTTAAAAATTACCAAAATATTTTTCATCAGAGTAATGTTTTTGCAAGAGTCTCCTTAATTTGTATATTCAAAGTAGTGACAATGGGGATGATGTTTCAAGAATTAGAGTAATACAAGAGACTATTACTTCATGAAAGTCAATTTACTGCAACAGATAGAAATTTAGTTCAAGAAACTTACAAAAAAGGAAAAAAATTATCAGGGGTATTTTAAAAAAAAAAAAATTGTTGCCCACGTTTACACACTCTGGAATTCTACAATTTAAAATAAGAGAGAATCATTTTCTCAAAATAAAAGATAAAATCCAACACTTGAACCAAAGAATGGGTTCAAATGAAACCATATTCTTTAATCCTAGGTTTTTAAACTTTGTTAGAATGGTAATCTTGGCAATATTTCAAATCTAGAGGTATAATTTGAAGTCTTGGAACATCACAGCCATGGTTAGTCTTCACCAGGGGCAACACACATATAGGTAGATTTTCTTTGAAGAGTGAAACCTTAGTGACAAATAGCCAGAATTCACCTAGGTAAACTTATCCGAAAATTACTTATGATTACAATGATAGTGGACTTGCCTTCGAACATAAATGCTTTCAGGCTTTAAAGTTATAATCATTTTCCACGGGCAATTTTTCTCCCAACGTCTCCTTGGAAATAATGGTTGTGTTACCTAATTGGAGGGTTCAGGTAGAGGTGGTGGGAGGGGGCAAAAAAGGGTTGGGGGGAGGGAGATGATTCTTTATCAAGACAATGAGAGCACCGTATCTGTATACACTTGGCTAAAATACCTGTGGCCTAAGATTTAGACTATATTAAATTGAGGTCAAATTTCCTGCAGTTGTATACCATCCTTCAGGGACACTATCTGGGCAGGACAATTGCTGGGTTTAAAGTGCTCGGGGTGACTGAGTACAGTACACAGAGATATCCCAATACTTACACTAGGCCTCCTTCAAATCAAGGCCAAAAAAATTTCAATATCAGCCTAACAAAAACTTGATCTTAACATGGAAAACAAGAAAGAATATCCTGTCGAACAAGACTGTATTTATTAGAAATATCAATTGTATAGTGGAAATTTCAATGACAAATCTCTGACCCATTTATTTCTACCATAAAATATTGGCAGAAAAAAAATCAACAAATACGAAAGACATAAAATTAAAAAAAAAAATTGACATCAGAAAAAAAGAAACAAATAAAGAGTTCCAGTGTTTGCATACAGCAATATTTCATGCGTGAATATAAAGTTAAGCTTTAAAAAGAAAGAGATCATGTTTCAAGTTTGGCAAGTGACACTGTAGAGATTTTGGCGATTCCTGACACGGATTTTGTGGTGTGTTTTGCTTCTCTGTTTTCACTTGACGGTGTCAGGTGTTTGGGAGAAAGCCGGAGTTGTACAAAAGGCGTCTATTACCTCAGTCTGTTTCATCAAACCACTGACGAATCAAACGCAAGCTTTGTTTCTAATTGTAACATAGCATGCAATATCTAGACTATCAATCTCACACGACACATGACGTCAGACCTTTATTTGTCATTACTACAGACGCCCTGCCCTATTTAAGACAAAAAAAATCCTCGATCTCCTAAATGACTCGTTTCATTTTCACCACTGTATAAATGTGTTTAAAAAAAACAACAACATGAGAGTGATTAATTGAAAACAAATGATCTATTAGTTGATTAAGAGAGCCTTTAGAGTAACATCTCTAAGGAATAGGGTAGACTTTACATTGGTGACTGCCTGGTTAACCCATGTTCTCAATGGAAGACAGTTCAAAGAGACAATTATGAAACTTCAGTACCATGCTATCAGTGGTAGACTTTACTACATATTTACTGAGAGGGATAAAAAACTTACGTTATCTGTATATCGGCTCTGATTAATGATACGGCCATGGTAGTGTAATATATAGTTTTATATTGCACTGTAAAAAAATATCTTTGATCTGGAAATGTCATAAGAACCTGCATGATCTAGAAGGGGAGAACCATTTTCCCCGACATAGGGCATTTTTTTATAGGTAGGCATTACATTGGGGCAAGCATACATATCTCCATTTATATTTTGCACTTGATAACCCCTTTTCGACATCAAATCAACTCTTTTCAATGATAGAGATATTTTCTTATTCTTTGGTGGTGATGTTAATTTCCACACGCCATCGTAGGGTGTCATTTTCATTATTTGTTAATAACAATTTTTCATTGTTGGGCTAGTGTGTGAAATAATAATTTGAGAGGGGTTATATTTCCGAGATTGATAACAGTAGTTTCACAATGAAATGCTATTTCATATGATCTTTGTCCATTTCACTGGCTTTTGTGTAGAATCCAAACCAATTTGATCAATTTCAAGTTGTAAATCCTGAAGGAACACATCCATAACAGATCAATTTCACAATGTAATTTCATTCGTCAGGTTTCAGTTCTTTCCAAAGTGCTGATCAATAAAAATGCTTGTTAGATGAAATCAATGACAATAAATCAAAACCTGTATATCGTGGTGTCAAAGATAGATGTATATTTTGGATGTTGACATTTACGGTATAACTGTCTTTTATCAGATCATGGTCAGGTGTTACAAAGATATCAGACAAGTTCAAACAATATTCAGATGTCTATTTCAAATGCTAATTTTCAGCATGATTAATTCAAAACATGTTTTGAAAATATTTCAGTTAGCTGTTTGTAAGAGTATCATACTAGAAAGGCCATTCTCATCAGAGTTAATGTTATTCTAAACATCTTTCTAACCAGAGACCTGATATTCACAGTTCTATTGTTAAGTACAGAACTGGTATCAGAAGATTTATATCACCGGACACAATTTGATCCTGTATGTTGACACGTGAAGATGTGATTCATATACCAATGTTTAACAAAACTTTTTTATACTGTCACCATTATACAGTAAAACCTTGTTATACTGCAACCATTACACAGTAAAACCTTTATATACTGTCACCATTGCACAGTAAAACCTTGTTATACTGCAACCATTATACAGTAAAACCCTGTTATACTGCCACTATTATACAGTAAAACTTTGTTATACTGTCACCATTACACAGTAACACATTGTTATACTGTCACCATTATACAGTAACACATTGTTATACTGTCACCATTATACAGTAAAACCTTGTGATACTGTCACCTTTATACAGTAAAAAATTGTTATACTGTCACCATTATACAGTAAAACATTGTTATACTGTCACCATTATACAGTAAAACCTTGTTATACTGTCACCTTTAATCCCCACCTACACCTTGTTATACTGACACAGTTACTGTGAAGTAGACTAATGACACTGCTAACAAATGTTTCAACTTGCTAGTCGCTATTTAATAATTGAAATGGCATTAGCAGTAATACTATATGAGGCAGTGAATGAATTTTTATATCATTAATGACATGTGACTGTCAAGCCATTATTCTCTTTTCTAAATCATCATGTCAGTACCCCTGAATGAAAAGTAAGGTTTTTAACATCTTTTCCAAAATCAGTATGTCCAAATAAGCATGAATTCTTGGTGACTTGTAAACTCATAGAAAGAAAATCAGAATTCAAACACAAATCAATTTTGAGTACATACCAAACCCTTTGGAGCATTTCTTCGGAAGAAGGCTTTACAAGATTCACAAGAAATGGCATCAAAGTTGTAGCCAAGGGCGCGATCGCCACACACTCCACAGTATTTATCCTCTTTGTTCTTCCGTGCCTTGTGGACATCCTCTGCCACCCGGACATCCATCGGCCGGTATGGATTTGACATCGACGGCATACTGTTACTGTTTGAGTCTTCAAAACTGAAAAGACAGAAAGAAAATTTTGTTTTGAATAACTAGACATATAAGTGACTCTTCAAATTATTACAAATAATGAGGTCTCTGAAAAAAAAATAGCAAGTGTCATTCATATGTTGAAGTGCAAACTTTTTAAAATATTCAGCAATATCTTGGATAAAATCTTGGTTTTAGTAATAATCAAACAACTCTCAAGCTTAAAATCAAAGTGAAAATCATTGCTTTTGGTAATGTACAGTACATTACATTGAACTATATGAGTTGGACAGCTTTGATTCAGCTTTATAGAATCCTGAAAAATATACAGAAATGGAAAATAGCTCCTACTAAAATATGAGAATCTAATTATCATTTTAAAAGACAGTTGACATAATTTTTGTGAATAATTGTTAGTTTAATTGATGAAATGTCATTTTTCCCACTAATATCTCATACATACTTCTGATATAAATTATTTTGAAAATATGAATACAAAGTTGATGATTCATTGAATATTTTGAATCATGCTTTAGGAATAATCAGAATTCAAGGTTAGGGACAAAATTGTTATTACATTATAAATGTACCTCTAATTATCAAGTTTTGACAATTTAACCAGTGTATGTAATTGGATGTCACCTTTATGTTAAAATTTTGGAGAGTGAAATCTTAAATGATTAATTTTACAACTTGGTTTAAACTTATCATAATTCATAAAAACGAGGCCTTTTTAGAGTCTATTATACGATCAACGTGAGCTTGATAGCGATTGGCTGATCCAATCTTAAGAGGAAGCTTAAAGTTATAAATAGCTGCTAATTAGAAGACGCCATTAAAGATTCATCAATGTGTCATCACAGAATACTAATTCTTGTGCTATCTAAATTGGATTTTTCAACCAAAAATACTTGAAATCACAAGAGTCTTGTTTTTATATCAAGCAAGTAATTTTATTCTTTATTAATTTCCACATCATTAACATAAAAAAAAAAAATTTACTGAAAAACTCAATCAATCAATGTTACCATATAAATATTTATTACATTTGAAATTCAATTGGAACTAAAGTACAAAATATCACAAAACTAAGAAAATACCTAAAAACCATCCCATTTCTTTACCAAGAAGTCCACACACTTGTTCCATTACAAACTCTTACAATAATCAACAAATACTATTTCATTGTCCTGTAACAAGCCACATGCTCGATTTAGATGAAGACGAAATTTGTCAGCCTCCTTGGATAATTGATAGATAAATATGGTACATTATTTTTTCTTATAAAAAATACGGCCGCAATAGCCTGTGAGTTACAGCATTGTAACCTCAGGTGAAAATCTGAGGTGGAAGGTTTGAGGTTTCCTATCCATGGCAGTTTGAGAAACAGATTGTTCTTTGCTGAAGTGGTTGTGTCCTTGGGCAAGAGAGGTTGTCTGAATTACTATAGATGGCATGCAACAGGCCTTCTGGATGTTGCTCAGTGGGGTAGTCACCATCTACTAGACCCCACTTTAAAATACCCTGTCTGACTGTTCAGAAGGTGATAAAACCAATAACAAATGTATCTTATAAATACTTATCAGAAACAATTGACACACATTAAAATTCCAGTTTCTATACACTTCCTCCGATGTCCACAATCAATTAAAAAGGTTATTATTTTCAATCCTAATTATTCTGTTTATCAAGACAACGTTTGCTATCATTGATTACAGAAACTTATGATAAAAGACTTAACACTTTGATACATAGTAGACAAGCCAGTGTTATTACTCCTTCGGAGTCTGAAGTTATACAAAAGGAGACATGGATAGGGTTGGAACTGGAGGTTAAACACAGATCAATGATCTGGCCTGTTTTGTAATTAGGAGACCTGAAGCCCTCCTATAGGTGTGTAATGGCTAAATCACAGGCAAGCAGATCACACAGATAGAGTTTCCAACACAAGTGTATAAGGTATCCAACATAAACTGGCCACAAACTGGCCTCTATTGACCTCTGATGACCTCTGGCTATCTCCTTACATGAACCCTGGCCTCTGCACTTGGTCACCTCTGGTGGTCTTTAGACTGATGTCTCTACTCTGGCTTGTCATTAAGTGTCTCCTCAATTGTGACACATATTTACCAAGGGCAGGCCTGTGACCATTTTTGCCTTTTAGATGGATGGTATAAATATCAAATAATACAAAAAGAAAAATACATCACAATAATGATAGAGCTTATTATGTTGTGATCAGTGGGAAATATACTGAAGGTCTTTACACATAAATTCTTGTGTATTTGTCACAATAAATTTCAATTATCTATCGACCACATTCATGATATTTCTTCCATCATCAATCAAAATTTTAGAATTCAATACTTCATGGTCACTACCCTGAAAACCCAGTGCTACCTGTGTGACAATTTAATATTGAATCATTTTAATTTCAATTCTAAAATGGATTTTGTGCCACAGCAGTATACATATATACACACACATTGACATTACACATTAATATGTCAACATATCTTTTGAGCTTAAAATTGAAAAAAAAAATACAAAATTTATATTATTGATTTTTTAGTTGATTTTTTTGTTTAAATAACTCATGAGAAATATCTTAAACCATGTTTATGATCATGACATATCAATATTTATGAAAATGTTACTTTAGAAATATCTACAAAGCTATAATGGAACATATCATACATCCATTGTTGGACCTTAATGCTAGCCTCCTGCTTTCCTATTCATATGACACCCTATTTACCATAGAATTATTTACTTTTGCTTTCACAATGGCATCCTAAATCATGAATGAATGTCTCTGTATCTAAGTTATTACAAAACCTGTCACTTCCTTACTCTATGGCCAACATTTTTACATTTACTTCCGTTCTGTTTATAATTCAATGGCATTTTTTTATATCCCAATGAAGAAACATCTTCCATTGACCTTTGTTGACCCTAACATTCTACTGTGCAGCTTTTTAAGTAATTCTTCTAACAAATAAGATCTGTAAATTTGATATTTATGCATATTCAAATTCATTTTCTCAAAAAAAAAAAAACCAAACAAACAAACAAAAAATTTCTAGAAAGATTATTTTTTAGTCCCTGAAAAGACAGTTTCCGTGCTTTCATACCTTTTTGCATTTCTGTAAAATGCAATTTAAACTCTGTTTTTATTGAGATGTTGTTAACTTGTGTGTATTTTGTATATTCTTCCATCTACCTACATATATGAAACGTAGACTGCAGTCTTGATTAAGAATTTCCAAACAAGCCAACCTGAATTTCAGTAAATTCTGTGACAGAAACAATTGTACTGCGGGGTTTTGAATGTGATTTAAACACGACTATTTAGCTGTGTATTGACCTCATCCACCTGTTGTTTTACGGGATCTATCACTAAGCCCACTTTGACCCACTCTATCACCGATCTGCAGCCTCCAGCTGTCTTTAATACCTTATATGCCTGATCAGACAGCCACGGTTCCTAATGCTAGCTAATAAGCCCGGGGTCATTTGCCTGTTACATCACTGCTATTTACTTCAACCAACTTTTGTTTTATATGGCTTTTTGCCAACAGTGTATTTACGTAAAAAAATTACCAGATATTAAAAAAAAAAAAAAAAACCCCAGTTTATATACATAAATACACTCTCTGTTAATAATAAAATGATTAGAGGGGTGTTGTGGGGGAATAAGGGTGGAATGGGGGTGGGGAGAGGATTTCTTGCCACTAATGTTTGTCTCTCAATGTATCCATCAAAACTGGCAATTGTTCAAACTTCCCCAATTTGACTTATAACTACACACCCCTCTGATCAGTGAACCAAGCAGGTCATTTGGTGCAAAGCCTGATTTCAGAGGATATCCCATATGATCTGGGTCTCCATACACTTTCTATCCCACGATCCACCAGTCCTTCAAATTTGAATATCTGGTGATTATGAGCCATCCTGTTCTAATTATGCCAGTCAGCTGGTTCAATGAAGTACTTTTTTTCCCCTTTGTGTGTCATAAGCTTTGTTTATATTCCAGCTGGACATGAAATCTAACAAAATATGTAAATTTTCATATTATTTCACTTTTAGAAATTATGTGTAAAAATCTAAGAAATCTTTCAACTCATAAAAAAAATGCTAGAAATAAAACAATTTCTAAAGGCTGATTTCGTGATATATATGAATGATTTTAATTGTATTTTTTTCAGTGCAATATTTATCTGTAAATCTGTTTCAAAACATAAATAATTGCACACCAAATCACACACAAAAAAAACCTGAATTATTTTGATAAAATATTTTTAGATGTCTTGAAGGGCTAAATGGGTGCCTTTTTCAAAGAAAATCCTTGTCAAATTTAGATCACACAGCTAATTATTAGCTATACAATGAAAACTGAGCCAATAAATGCCTCCTTATTGCAGACAAAGACCAACGACAATTTACAAATTCTTTGTTGTTGTCGTGGGGAGCTGGCAGTCTATAAGAAGTCCATGATTACCCCAGGTGTGGTGAGGGTTTCCGCGGGTCGAGAAAGGCGCAGATAAAAACAGATTAACGTAAGGATACTACATTGCTATACATGTGACCCTCCCTAATTTTCCACCTGATTTCCTTCCCACAATACACTTCTACCTTGAATGACCCTTAGGTTGAACTGTGTTTCGGTGTCTTCTGTCATAGTTTTGTGCTTCTTCTTATAATGTACTATAAAGGATGGGAAACACACCATCTTCAGGAAAGAAATGATAGCTGACACAAAACTCAACAATGACTACAATATGTTTGCTACTAATATACTTTACCTGTGTTTTGCTTAAAAAACAAAAATTTTAAAAATTGGCTAAAACATAATTGACAAATCAATGTTTGCATTTTCATTAAAGTATAATACACAATAGTTAAATAAGAAAAAATATGGTTGATGATTTATAAACAGAAAACAAACAAGCCAGTGAAAGAGGTTGCTGAGGCAAGCTGTTTTTAAGTCCTTGTTTGGGTGATTTTCTCTTGATGGTCACTATTGTAAGCAGGTAAAAATTAACCAAAGATCAAGATCAACATAAACAGTGAGACTATTTTACACAATAATGAGACAAAAAACGAAAAAAAAAAATCAACATTACATAGCGTGTCATTATAGTTTCAACTTTCGTCAACGTAAATCAATTATTTATAAATTCTATACTGCCCCAGTTAACACATTTTCCAGGCCAAAGTGCTTTATGGGTTGTTAGCTTAAGAAATTTCTTTTCAAAAAGTTTTTTTTTAAAAAAGGATCATTATGTTTGTTATTATTTGTATTACAAACAATTCATACAATGAGTTTATGATAAACTTACAAATATCTACCAGATCGCAAACCACAAAAATAGCTGTCATGATAGATTTTCATCATGATGTTTTTTGGAGTTGCTATTGTTGGAGACAAATATGGATTCTTGGCTGATTGAACATGAAAAAAAGTAATAGATTGATTTTCAACAAGCTTCCCAATGAATTATGAAAGCACTCAGAATCGTATGTTAGGTGAAAAACATCTCAAATAAGTGTCGAGTTCTAGTCAGAGATGACAGCATTTTAACATAGACTTTTATCTCATTTCATCTCACTTCAATAATGATAAAACCCATAATTTCTACAAAATTACAAACATAAACCCTTTTGAATACCAAAGAATGTCTAAAATTGAACATGCATAATATTGACATCATGATTTAAACCAACCAATGTCTAAATCCTGTGTAATGACCTTGGTAAACTAGATCAAACTTTTTTCTATTGTTTTAATTTGTAAAACAAATCAATTTATAAAAAAAGAAGAAAGAAAAAAAAAATATATATATATATTCAAATTTAAAAGATTTTGAAGTTTTATAAATTATCTAACAAGTTTTGAGGCATATCAAACTACACAATACATTTAATTTTTGTAATTTGATATAATTTGAGAAAGTGTTTTTATCATAATTCTAAGCATTTCCTGTTTAGCAATGGAATGCACCAGACGCCAGCTCTCTGGTGACCTATCTCCCAACTGGAGTCCAAGTGCAGCAAAATGTCCTAGAAAAGGGCACCTGACCTAGCTTAAACAGGTTCCATTGTGTTAAACACAGGAACAATAGGTATATATCTCATGACCTAGAATTGTTTCAGAGCACCCTACAATCATTTGCCTACATATAATAAGGTACATAACATGTGTCATGTTGAGGTTAAATGTGAACTCCAAACCGGATGTATGGGTGAAAACACACATTGAAATATACATCTATAATACCATTACTGTTCAAGCTAGTTTCAATCGAAGTCAAAATCTACCAGTCATATACTGTAAAAGCTCAATTTACCGGAATTACACAATTGGAAATATTATGTATAGAAATTTAAAATTCGTATCAGTCTTCTTATCAGTGTCTTCTACAGTTACGTAAATCCGGCTCACAATTTGAATTTTATTATTGAAGAATTCTTCATGGTACTTAAATGTCATCTATATGAACTGAATGACTTTTTCATGCAAATGGCTCCGGTTATTTAAGAAGATTTTAATTGTGAAAATTACCAAGCATCTAATGCTTTATCACAATGAATACATTCATGTAAATATACCCCCCTGTGATTTCTTGAAAAATTTCCAAAACTTCTTAAAATTATCATATTTGAACTTATAACTGCACTTTTAATTATTTTTGCATCAATCAATCAAACAAAAAACATTGAGCACACAAACAGTATAGTTATTAATTTAAAAAAAAAAAGGTCACTAATCATTATCTAAAAGAATATATCTATTTCATTTTGGAACTTGATTAATGTATTTGAGCAAAAAATGAGGATGTCAATCCCATTCAACAAAAATGAATGGCTGCACTATACAAAATGTAGGAAAATATAGTTGTGTGGGTAAAAAAAAAGAAGAAAATTTATCACTGAAAATGGAAATCATTTATCATCGCTTAAAGTACGTCTGATCCTCTGTGAGGATCTACAACATTGTCGGAGACGCTGTCGATTCTAACTGCTGCCATTATATATGATAATTTGACATTAGGCGTGATCGCAAGTGTAGGTTTTTACAGAGCTAGTTGCTTCAAGAGGCCATGTAAAAGTACACGTGAATTCAAAATTACCTCCATCACAGCATTTTGGGTGCAGATTTGCAAATTAGTTATTTGATTTAATGAAGATAAATTAATTTTACACCTATGATGAGACATGTGGACTTTTGTTTCAAAAAGATCTTTCATTATATGTCTGTAAAACATACCTGATATATATTTGTTCTGTCAGTTGATCATTTTTAATTTGTCTTCTTTCTTCTAATATATCTGTTTTGCAATTTTTCATTTGACATCAAACTCACCATTCGATGACAGGAACAAATATTTGGCAAGGTAAAAGTACTTTCATCCATCCATCTATATCATTTAAACAAAAGATGTCCGTCCCCTACAGCCAACCTTTTTTAAAAGTGCATTTTCTTCAACCCACTTTTGACATGAATAATACATATATTTCAAATATGAGCAACAGATATTTGATTTAAATAGGCACAGCAAATCATAAATGGAATGTTTTTGAATATTCACTTAAAAATATTGTGTTTTCTTTTCTTTTTTTCCCGAGCAAAAGAGAGAGAGTAAGGGATATTATTGGTGGATGAATGTTACATCTGGGTAGATTGATGGGGTAGATTGATGGGGTAAAGGACAAATAAGATTAACAAACAAACATAACCAAAATAACTCAACTACAAAAATTGTACACAATCAGGAGATAAAACAAAAATTACAGTTGCATATGATATCATTTCTGAGAAAAATAAGATAATTTGTTAATTGGTTTAATACTTGAAACGGTGATTGTTCGAAGGACACATCTTCGCAGGATCAGGGTTGTGCAGTTACGTATCTGTGCGTGTATATACGGAGAATGCATACATTACATATAACATAAATATACAGTTGGCTTTCAGCCAGTAAATCGACAAGCATTAAAATTCCACCACACAGCCTAATCCCGGGGTCATTGGGTGCAAGCCTTAGTGGAGGTATGAAAGTTAGTTAAACCAAAAGGATGATTCATTTGCTTTCAAGGGATAAAATCTGCAAAGACTTTCAACTTGAATCCCTTTCCAATGCTGGTTCCCTACTGAGCCAAGTGAAAGGGTGTTTTTACAGATTCTGTTTTGCTATACGCCAACACCCTGAGCTTGGGAAACAGATGTTTTTGTGGCGCTCTTTTCCATAGACACACAACACTGATCATGGTGTGCCTTCCTGAGAAATTCTACCCCAGAGAAAACTGTTTTATGAATTTACATATTAAGATGGAAACTTGGCCAAAAGATACAGCCCAATTTGTTGCCCCTATGCACAAGGCACTTATATTGACTGTGTCCCAACTGTACCGAAACCTTCCGCCAGACGAAAAAATAAATAAAAAAATTGCTGTTTGCTTATAACAGAATCTAATAAGTTTTCTTGTTTACTCTTCAGCATTGTGCTAAAGGCAATTCCAACTATATACAACTGGTTCCCATGATTTATGCACAACACAGTCAGGCAGCCATAATATTTAGGTTTGTGGTTTTGCTATTGACCACAAAACCATTATATATTTACCCATTTATACTGAAGATTTATAATCACAATTTAAAGCACATACATCAAAACATTACCCTCCTATGATGAGAATTCTCTTCCCACAACATTTTTTTTTCATTGATGAAATGACCGGATGAAAATAATAAATTGTTTTATAAACAAATGAAAATGCTAACACAAGGAAGACATCAGATGGAATGATAAACTGCACTTTTGTAGTTTGTCTATGGAAAGCAATAAGAATATTCAAACAGAACAAGAAATCTCTGAAATGTTTGCCTGAAGACATGACATGTAGAAAATAATAGGTATGGCCTGATTGGTCGACCAGGCTTGGCCTAACCAGTGGGGGCCTTCTAGTTTCTAGATTGGCAGCAGCCACATGACAATATGCCGAACATTTGGATATATAGGCGGACGTTTTAATGAATGTTTTTACCAGTTTCATCGTCAGGCTTAATGAACAAACACAGCTTCCTCTAGTTCTTGTATGTAAAAACATCTCTCAGTGTTTAAAGCTCTTTTTCAACTAGGCTTTTTTCTATGACTATCATGCTTACATATTTGTAAAATTTTCAACAAAGTTGGAAAATATTCTTCTGACACTTATATCAATTAAAATTTCTTTTTCTTTTTTTTTAAGAAATATAACTTTTTTGGTCACTTACAAAGACATTGAAACTTAATATATCAGTAAACAGTTACAGGGAAACTGGAAAGGTTGTAACTATCATTACACTGACTGAAGAAATAAAGCAATTTTTTTTCCATTTAGAAATGTTTTCATTTGCCTTTTAACAGCATGAAGATTTCCCATCATGCAGCAATAATTTTCAATTGATGGGATTTTTGCAAAGGTGACAATTATACTATAGGTCTCATCAGGGGAATCAGTGCGTTTGGATGGGAAGATTGAGATAATCACCATTTCTCCACATTAAGAACCCTACAGATTCATTGTCAGATCCTCCCAGCTCACCTGCTTTACATATTTGATTTCCGTTTTAATGGTATGCAATCATAACTATAAAATGAAATCAAAGCAGCCTATTTCAAGTCACCAAATGTCATACAAGACTTAGAGCCAACTTTCATTATCCTCCAATGCTTATTTCACATTGTAGCAGATGCAATAATCACAATCACAGTGTTTTACTCGTGCTATCAGGCATATCTCTTGATGGAGTCCCAAACAATTTTTCTGATGTTGCAGCTCAGTCTTTGGAGTTAATGTATGTCTTTAAAATAACAGAATATCTTTGGTGTTATCGCATATTGCCTTAAGAATAACTGATCAATGTATTTGAAGTTAGTGTTTATCAACCTAAGAATTACTGAATGTCTTTACAGTTATTGCATATTGTCTTAAGAATTACTGAATGTCTTTACAGTTATTGCATAATGTCTTAAGAATTACTGAATGTCTTCGGAGTTAATGTGTATCTTGCATGTCCCGAAAATGATTGTTTTGGTAATATCTTTTATCTTTGGAGTCATCAAATGTCTTTGGGGCTCTCCATCTTTGTAGTTATTACATGATAAGCCTTTTGACTTGATATGTCTTTGGAATCATCACATGTCTTTTAAATAAACATATCTATGAAATTATTGCATGTCCTTGGAGTAATTATATGTCTATTGAGTTTTAAAATGTCTAGAATTCTAATAGTCATCATGTCTTTTGAATAATTTTACATCTATGAAATTATTACATGTCTTTGAAGTTATCATTTGTCTAGAACTCTGTATGTCTTTGGAGTAAGTTATCATTTGTCTAGAACTCTGTATGTCTTTGGAGTAAGTTATCATTTGTCTAGAACTCTGTATGTCTTTGGAGTAAGTTATCATTTGTCTAGAACTCTGTATGTCTTTGGAGTAAGTTATCATTTGTCTAGAACTCTGTATGTCTTTGGAGTAAGTTATCATTTGTCTAGAACTCTGTATGTCTTTGGAGTAAGTTATCATTTGTCTAGAACTCTGTATGTCTTTGGAGTAAGTTATCATTTGTCTAGAACTCTGTATGTCTTTGGAGTAAGTTATCATTTGTCTAGAACTCTGTATGTCTTTGGAGTAAGTTATCATTTGTCTAGAACTCTGTATGTCTTTGGAGTAAGTTATCATTTGTCTAGAACTCTGTATGTCTTTGGAGTAAGTTATCATTTGTCTAGAACTCTGTATGTCTTTGGAGTAAGTTATCATTTGTCTAGAACTCTGTATGTCTTTGGAGTAAGTTATCATTTGTCTAGAACTCTGTATGTCTTTGGAGTAAGTTATCATTTGTCTAGAACTCTGTATGTCTTTGGAGTAAGTTATCATTTGTCTAGAACTCTGTATGTCTTTGGAGTAAGTTATCATTTGTCTAGAACTCTGTATGTCTTGGGAGTAAGTTATCATTTGTCTAGAACTCTGTATGTCTTTGGAGTAAGTTATCATTTGTCTAGAACTCTGTATGTCTTTGGAGTAAGTTATCATTTGTCTAGAACTCTGTATGTCTTTGGCATTATCATATCTCTCTGTAGTTTATCATATGTCATTGCAGCTATTGTCATGTACATGAACAAGTGTAAACTTGAAAAAAATGTATGTTGACTAATTTAAATATATTTATCAAGTAAGATGTCAAACTCTTTATCCTAACGGCCATTTATTGTAGTGGTTATTTGTTCAAGGCTTAAACCCACCTTCTGATCATAATCAAAACCAGTGTTATTTGACTCGGACGGGAAAGAAAAAGCTGATTGACAGATGAAAAAATAAAATCAAGATGATTAAATCGGCTTTGTAAAATTCAATCACTCCTGACACGGGAAACAATGTAATTTGAGCATTTTTCTCCTGTCACAGTTGATGTTTTAACTTGATATGTCAAGTCCTGGTATTTGTCCAATGTGTAAGATATTCTGACATGATTCAGTAAAAAGAGCAAAACACAAAAGAGCTCCACTAACTTGCTGAATTACGTACACAACATGCAATCAGATCTACTTCCGATAACAGTCAGAATTTTGTAATTGTTAAGACAACAAAATGAAATTTTTAAGTACAGTTTAAACTTTAGAAGTACAATTATAGTGCTTAAGTAGACAATGAAAATTTTATATTCACATTGGGACTTTGTCTGACACTATGTTACAAATGCCTCTCCAATACCCAACCTACTCAAAGCCAAAAATGTCTCATAAAACAGATTACACAGACAAATATTCCACCAAGATCCATTTCAAGAGTCTTTCATGAAAACATAACAAAAATGTTTAAAGGTTTTAGAATAAGAAATAATTGTCGACCTCATTCGTTTCAATCAACTGGTGTCTTTTTACCTGTTATAAAAACCTTTGATGAAATATTCGCTGACCAATTACACCTGACAAAGGATAATTTGATGGGAGATGTTAATCTGCCGTTCCAGGGGGAACTGAGACGGGATTGGATTGGTTTTATGTTTAACAAATGTCATATAAATATCCCTGGAGAAAAACAACTCTCAACTTTATACCTCTAACAGTAAATTTTGACAAGTTAATATTGCACTTTCATCCCCTAAGCTATAACACTTACACAATTAAGGCCATTAATGTGTAAAATGACTTTAAAAATGGCAATAAATTTCAGGAAACAACTGCTCAAGATATAACTATTGCAAGAAATTATCAAATTTATTAAATATTTGTCTTTGATGGTTAAAATGATGATTCTTTTTTAAATTCAAAATGATCATGCAGTTTTCTTACCGTTAAAAAACTGATCTTCTCCCCCTCCCTGGTTTTCTGATTTCATTAACTTAGATTCTTCAATCATGTTACACAGTAAATATCTTAATATTCCTAAGTATAACAGAATTTAATTATAGCTAAGTATATTACCAAATTAACAGTATATTTTTAACTCATACATACTTGTATTTTACAAATGAACTCAAGATTAAATACATAACTTTGACCCTAAATCAATACCTAAGTTACACAGAGAAAACCTATAATGAATTGGACATTTGACATTTCATCATTTAAAAAAAATGACTGTGAAGTCTTTTTGAGTACAGTGGAAGGGTTTTTCAGGAGGAGAGGGGTGGAGGGAGACGTTGAAAAGATCCAGATCGAACCATACAGTGACACACATGAGTGATCCCTCAAGAGCGTTGAGAGAATGTACTCGGTGACCTGTCCCACAATTCCCTGCCACATTCCACCAGTAAACATACCATATGAATCATGTTGTTGTTTGTAGCCTGGGGTATACGTTAATGCTTTCCGACACTTCTGCAACCCCCTTGACAAATAAACCCATTTAGAGGGCCAGCTCGTAATTCTCACACCTCATTGCACACAATTAATATCAAATATACAGAAATCGGTTTCAATTTATCCTCAAAAAAGGGATTTTCCAGTAGCCTTTACTTAATCAGCTGTTTACATATATTCCATTTAAAAATCCAATACGTTTTGATATGCCTGCCGTGAATTCAATATCTGTGTGCCACAAAACAACAGTTATATTGCGGTGGGTAAAGTTACCACAGTCCTTGTACTGTTCAGGTATAAATACATTTATATTGCACTCAGAAACCTCAGTATTAATTCTATTGTTCTAATATTATATTCAACATTTGATAACTGATCTTCTTCGTCCCTTATTAACTTACCTGGAAATTACAGAAACCTGTTGACAACGACAACCATTCCTCGTTTGTGGCTTCCATTGAAACGTTCTTCTTTCCAGTGGCATTGCATTTATAACATCTTTCATTGCCCTTTTTTATACATCATCAGAAAATTGACCAGTAGAGAATATTGATTTTTCCCCCCCCTCCCAACAAGCATGATATTAACGCCTGTGTTATGTACTTGTAAGGCCCCCCTCTGTTACTGCTGACACAGCTGAAATATGATAAAGATCTGTCATCTTCCTCTACAATATTTAAATTGTGGTTGATTTGGAGTGAATTTCTCGGGTTTCATATTTGTGATATTAAGGAGATTGTACAAAAGACACACAAGTGACTAGCACCAAAAACATACATCATCAGCTGCTTAAAAAAAAATCTCAAAATAGTGACATGATACCTTAGGGACTTAGCAACAAATGATCTCCCTTTTATGAGAAATTTACAACAGTGTTTGTTTGAGTGTATCATAGTTTATGGTCTAGATTTATTTTAAACATTTATGGTTTGTTTTTTATGAATTGTTACTGTGTCTAAGTTTTAACAGCCTCATTATCCTTTTCATAGTTTTTAATGCGATAAAAAAAGGAATGAAAATTTTAAATATTTTGTTATGAATACAATATGTAACATGTAATGAATGCACGTTTGAGATTGAGAAAATAAATGATCTGATGCTTGATATATCAAATGAAGAGATGATTTTAGTAGACTTTGTTTATAAATAACACTTGTAAATAAATGGGAATCAATTTCACCTCTTGGGTGGTCTTTACAGAAAGGTTTAGTAAACTTTTTACTCTTCCGTCAATTTCAAGTCTCGTAGAAATAAAACCTAATGGGATGATGCTCAATGACTTATCCAACACAAGTTTATAAATATTTACAAGCCAATGTTCTGCTGACAAGACAATGGATAGTTTCCAAGGGAGAAAGGCCTGAAGTAGGAAACAAGGGAAAAAACAATGTATCAAGCGTTAAAACATTCAACTGATCAAAGAAACAGAAATGAAAAAAAGTCTTAAAGACAAGGTTGAATTCTGCTATAAAGTCATACATGTGTTTTTGGTTGTGAGACAGATTGCCTGCGGCTCAAAATGGTATATACACAATATATGTCACAATCTGTTCAATCTTTCACTGTACCAGGACCTTGGGAAGGAATGCACCGAGTGACTTGGCCCATAAAGAGCAGTGCCTTCTGGGATATTTTCTACATTATGATGTACACATAAGACACATTAATGGTATGGAGGCATGAAAACAATCTGTGAATGACTTCCATAGGTAACCTTACACATTCTTCTATATAAGAAATTTGGGCCTAAAATGGGAAGGGAGATAATTATTGAAAAAATATTTTAAGGATTATTGTAGGGGTGGGAAAGGAAGGGATGGGTGAATTTGGGGTGGGCAAGTTAAGGTGTTAAAAAAGGGAATATAAAGAAGGCATTTCTAGTGGTTTAGGACTAAAACAGGGAATAGGTAGCTGAACAAGAAATGAAGGGACAACTTCCACGTACAGCCTTAAAGGACAAAAAAAAAAGAAAAAATATTCTTAAATGTTTTGTAATGAAATCACTTAAATTTTATCACAAAAAAAAATATTTCTGAGAACATATTTAAACCATTATTAAACATATTCTTTCAGAATTGAACTCTACATGTATATTTCCTCCTTACGGAAATCCTAGCCGTTCATCAAATATAAACTTCCTGTAATTGTTTAAAAGATATTGATGCATGGTAACAATGCTGATGTTATCTATGCTATTGTGTTAACAACATTTCCAAAGGGATGTGAAGCAGGAAATCTGCACTACTCTGCTGTTATCCTCCATGTCTGTTCTATAGGATCACATGTGGCAACCACAAAATAAATATTTCTATTCCTTGTTCATACATTTACCTGTCCTGGTATGTCAACATCTGTCAATCTCTTATTTCAACATAACATTCTAAAACAAACATTATAAAGTCAGACTCTGATATATGAATTAACTGTATATTTTTTCCAGGAAAAAAAAAACAAAACAAATAAAACTTCTGTAAACTTCCTGTTCAAATAACTGTTTTTCCAATTTCTCTTTGTCATTACAGGAAAGAGATGTCAAAATCTTTTAAAGCGTAACTTTCTGGCTCAGTAAAGATTTTATTTGGAAGAAAGAAATTCCACTTTGAACACTTATAAATATTCCTTAGCCCACCTGTATTTATACTGTTTCACTAACTGATACTAAACACCTCTCAACGACATCAACATCGACTTCTGACATTACACCTCTACCATTACAGAGCTAATGGTTTCAAAGAAGCCCATTTGAATTTATGTCAACGCTTTTTAACAGGGGTTAAATTCAAATGATTTCTTCTCTCTACAGTTCAAACATATCTGGAGGCTCTGAGTAGAGCCTACCAGATCTACATCTGGTGTTTTGGAACTGCACTCCCTGATCCCGTTGTACGGGCCAGCCATGCCATTGTATCATAGATAGATAGTATTATCATGTCATTTAAAACTACCATGTCGTCGTTTAGAAGGCTTGAAACTTGAGAATAAATTCTATTTTATTTTTTTTATTCCATCAAATCCTTACAAACCAACACAGACATTAAAGAGTTTGCTAACCCTAAATCTTTTCCCTTTCAGAAATTTACAACCACACGTGACTGGTATTTTCTTTTTATTACTGTTACGTTTTTTGATATCTGTAGCAATAACCAATATTGAGGACAAATCTGCAGATTAGCAACTGTCACTTTGGACTACACTTAATTATACCTTATCACAACCCAACAACTTGCAGCCGTTATTGAACGGAAAAAATGTCACCGACAGCATTTTTGTACCTAAGACAAAGGTCACCTCTGATAACTATTACATCTATGCAGCAGGAAAAGATAAATGTCCTTTTTGCATACAATAAGAATTTATCTCTTATAACGTTCCAAACCGGTTTACATAATTTTTCAATATGAAGATTTCTAGTGACTTATCTGTACTTTAATTTTACTGTCCTTGATATTCTGGCAGACCAAGAAAATCCTGTTTAATTCCAGTCAAAGTTCAGGTGGCAAAAGTAATATCTGTGTGTACTCAATATGGGTACAATGTGTTAAAAGCAGATCTCATTTGATAAAAGTGTCTATCTGTTCCTGTACATTTGGATAAATATCTCCTTATCTTCAATCTGTCATCATAAAATGGGGAAAAGTGTTTCAGGGATCAAAGGGTATACTTCATATCTCTCATCACCATGATAATGTATCTGAAAATCTTCAGGCTTAAAATTTTACACCTTATTTATCACTAAATCGAGAAATCAAACAATCATTCTGTACTGAAGACAAGAAAAGGAGAAAACAGAATAAAAAAATCAAAACATGTGGAATTAGATAAGAATACAAAAACAAAAATATTGCATTTGTAACCTAATTGAATACTACATAAATATGATTATTTGTTTTGGGTGTTTTTCAGTCTATTTAAACTTTTTTTTTAAAGCAAGAGAAAAGCCAACAAATGGCTTTCTGGGAATAACTATAGATTTGGTTATACTACATTGTATAACAATACCTAAAAAACTTTATTGATTTTCTGCATACCTTTTTCGTTTTAGGAAGTATACATGTCTTGATAGCTTGTTTTAATGGTTCTAAAAAGATACTGTAACTGAAAAAATGCTCGAAAAGCATGCTGTATACAAAATAGTTTTGATGGACATATAAGAAGTGTAAGTGACTTTTTAATTGATGTTTTTATCTTGAATCACGAAATAATGTTGACCACATTTCACCTTTCTGCGTCTCTGTACCTGAAATTTTCACCTGCATTCTGGTTTCTACCTGATGGCAGGACCAGCTGATTGATTAAATGCAAAAGATTGGAATCCCGTCGGTCCACGATGATGTGGAAATCAGGCTTACATTGATTAGATCCTCATTAAAATCGCGTTCTCAAAGGCTTAGACTTCGTACCTAACCAGGGATCTCAAGGATTGGCAAGCCCACCAGGCCCCTTCACTTTCTCACTGAATCCAACACCAGCAGCGAATCCGTCATGCGAAGGAAATGCATAGACTGTTGAGAATAATCTATGAGGAAACTACGGGAGGACTATTCAACGTAAATTGAAAACTCGTATCTAATATTCGCACAAAGGCAGTGAGAATGTTTGATAATAGACTCATATGCTGTAGATTACCTGGTGAAAGATGTTCCATTACTTGGCCATTATGCTAGCCTCAGGTGATATACACTATCCGTTTTGACCAAACATTGGTTTTATTGCTTATTTATACCGTTGTCATTATTAACTCTACCCGACATGTCAATGATATTTTAACTTGCGGCTTTAGATGATTAGGGTCCTGTTTGAATGCATACGTAATGTTAATTCTCATCTGTATAAAGCCTTATATCCTGCGAATTGATCGCCGATCAAATCCTCTTTTCTGCGCTCATAAAAATCTACATGACTGACTCTTCCAAGAGAAGTGATGTCAAAATTCAATCCCAACACATTTCATGCATGAAGAGTTTGAATTATAATTACCTTTATCCAAACATTTCCTTCAAAACTTGCAGTTAATTGCTTTCCATCAAACTCATTCTTCCATTTTTGTGTAAAATATTTGTCCAGTCAACTATTTGTTGATTCTAGGCAAACAAATCCTTCACAGTTCAGAACTGGAGTTGTACTTTTCAAACTTTGGAATTAAATATTGATATGGATAAAAATTGTTTACCATATCAAATACACTGCTTATGTCAATATCATCTCAAATATATACAAAAGTTCTAGAAAATAAGTATATACAACAGTTCCACAAAATATCAACGTATCACTATATACTTGTATTGAAGAACTTAATAATGTTGAACCCTGTTGAAGACTTAAAATGTAACAGTTAACACTAGCTCTAAAGAAATATATGAATGATCGGGAATATATCAATTTAGTTAAAATTTTAACAAGATTGTTAGCAAATCAATTACACTTCTCCTATTGCTTTTTTTAAAGAATCAAATTGAAGTTGATACCAAAACAGGTTTAAGGGGTTAAAGAATAAACAAGAATTTTAATAAATCAATTGGTTATCTACATGCTTCTGTTAATAGAAGAGAAAAGGCCACAGTTCAGAATTCACTTCTCCAGGCAAGACTTAAATCTCCAAAAAGTTTCAAAGCTGGATGTATTCTCTACTTCCTGTTAAGTAGACACCAGACCCTTCAACTGATTTATAGATTTGCACTATTCTGTGTAATTTAAGAAACCATTAACACTGACCTGGTCAGCTGAGGACAGACCCAGGTCATGTAGTGTCCAGACTGGTCAGCTGAGAGGTCAGTCTTCTTTATCAGCTGTATTTCATTCTCATTTAGACATAACACAGTATAAAGCTGGCCTCTGTCATATACAGGAGGTGTTGAAATATTCAAATTCACCTTGCTTTTTTAATAATACAATAATATATTTCAACAAATAAAAGATTCTCATGTATAACAATTTGATATAACTGTGACCCGTGGCTTACTAGTCTGACGACTAACTATGGAGCTACAGAGAAGCTACCTCTAGCCGAGCAGTTTAAACACTGGTAAATACTAACTGCAATATACATACTCCAATTCCAGGAAAGAACTTGCCCTGGAGTTTTCCAGGGGTTGCAGTGATGCTCATAGGGCATGGCTAAATACTATTCCCGAGTCCCTACATGGGTGCCATGTAATGGAGGTCATTTTTTATTCCAACACCTCAGCTAGGATTTGAACTGGGATCTCTAGCCAATACTTATCTGATGCTCTACAAGAGAAGTTCTTCTTCACAGAACAGTAAACTGTAGCTATTTTTTATCTGGGTTACAATTTCATTGTTCCATATTCCCAGTTTCTGAATTCCTAATGAAAATATCCCAAAGAACAAACACAACATCTGTTTTTCAAAATCATTGTCTGCAAAGTGAAGGCGGTAAATTGTAAATACGGAATTACATGTTGTATGCCTTTTTTTGTTAATATCATTATCTTTCGAATGAGAAGAAAATTAGTGCTGGAAGAATATCTATGCATTAACGTAAGTATACAACGGTGGCCTGTTGCAATATCTACCTGGCAAAAATATCTGTGACATTTAAACTACAAAACATGCAATGTGGTGGCTGCATAAGAGGATTACAACCAGTCCATCAGCTCATTCACTTGATCTGACATACACGTCTGCAGTTCTCTCCACATTAGACTGGCAATCACCGTTATAGATGTGCACAATAGCTGACATAACAAACCCATAGAAATAACCAAAAAGACATGTTTGATTTCCGTATTCATCCTATAAACTTGCCTCAAATGAAAGCTGCCTTTCCCTTTCCTGTGTTATAATGAAACCGTTAAAGATTGTGTATTCAGACGTGGAGAAATTGAAATGGTATTCAACTTTCAGAACATTTAACCTTCTCAAGTAACATTAAATTGATATTTATTGTGGTGCCATGATTTCTTTTTCTCATGGCTTAGAAACCTCTCCCAGGATTCAATAATGATACTTTGGATCAGCAATATTAGCATTAATCGGCAGTCAGGTTAAAGAAAATTTTTAATGTGATCAAATTTGTTTGAGATTTGCTTAAATTCTGTAGGTTCAAGTTGAAAATGGGGGCTAAATAAAAAAGTACCTCATAAATATGTTTAAAAAATTACAATAACATATGGTTTTTAATTCCAGATGAAATATTCACCAATCAAGTAAATTTAGGACACATTTCAATAAAATCCTAATGTTCTACTTTGTGTTTTTCCACAAGGAACATAACTCAACACTTAAAAGAAATTTGGTATAACTCTACCAATTTTAACAGGACAAAGAAACCCATTATTGAAACCTTATCCAGAGGCAGGCATGACTATCCATGCAAGCTTTTATAAATGCGGAAAATATTATACATTTATTTTGAAAACTACAAATTTCATTAAAGGCATTCAAGAACTTTGACTGATACCTAAACCCTACAGCACACAGTATGAAACAGATCTGACAGAAGTTTGAGTGTATAAAACCTAGGAATCCAGCTCTAGTTTTTACCGTTTGCCCTCACTGATCAGTGGTATGGCTTGAAAGCATTCTGAATGCAAGGATGAGAACCCTTTCTACAAAGTGTAATCAATCTTTTTATGTTTCTCTTCGTTAACAAAGCATGACTTCCTTCTAATGAAACCCTGACGGTAAAACTCTTGTCTTGGTATTCCTCTACCCTCTACAGTACCCTCCTCCTCCTCTCTCGAATCTTTTACAGATTTTGCATCAGATTCACTTGTACTTCTAGCTGTTGGTTTCTTTAGAAAGTACAGCTTGACCCTCAACTGTCTGCCTGTGGACTTGGAATCGGTAATATGATGCTGTAAAGTAAAGGCCTATCTTGATCTCCTAACAAGTTATCTCATGGTTTTTATTAACGACCATGTCTTACCTTGCTGATGCAAAAATGAACAAAAGCAAGTGCCCTAAAGTCCTGTTCTGACTATAAAACAATTCAATAGACCTCCAATAGTTTCTTGTCAAATGAAAATATCTTCTATTAGACACCATCTTTTCCATGTAACAGAAATGACACATCTAATCATTTTTTTTTCTTTCGCCATTGTTTTTATGATTACAGTTCACTGTATACCAGAACTTCCAGATGCAGCAAATGATAATGTGTTTTGGAAAGACAAAAAAATCCACAAAACAAAACTGAAACATAAAAATTTTCATACACAGTTTGAATTTTCCACTAATATTTAAATAAAACAAACTACTTGCTGACCAGTTTTAGTTACAGTTAACTGAAGTTTTCATTATTGTGTGGCATCTTATCAGTATTTTTTATCAAACTTTTCATTAAACTAGACCTAGCCATAATTCAATTATCTGCAGGAATCAGCCAGGATTATAATGATGAAATGTCTCGCTGTATGAATACATAATTAAAGCTAATCCATGAGACTTTCTTATAACTTTTACTGAATCAAAACTCGTAAAAAAAGGGAAAAAAAAATCTTATCGTGGGAAATCCCAAAGTTTCTACAAAAATTTGTTCTCAAAAACAAACTTTGAAGATAAAGATCTCTGCCTCTTCCAAAGTTTTCTAACATTTTTTTCTCCTCCATTAAATGAAGAGTTCCATCTAAAGGGAGATAAGTGGGAACAAGCCTAACATAAAATCACAGTCTGAAGTTGAAAAACCTCATGATTGACTACAACTTGTTTGATGGGGACCATATGTAATAGAATAGATTTATCAAAGAGGAAAAAGAAACAAAACATGTCTTTGATGAACTGGTCTGCATCAGTGTATTTAAACCAACATGCAGATAGCATTCGCTAGGCAGACTCAGCTTTGATGAATGTTAATCAGTCATCAAGAGAGACCATCGGTCTGAAACACATCCCTCCTCCCTTAAAAAAAGTATTTTTTCTTTTGTAAACCGGTCTTTCACACATACACACACAGCCATAGAGATCTACCAATGGGAAAAAGCCTGAATCATATCTTTCAAAATGCTTAATTATTATGAGGGCATTTTCATCAAGGAGGTGTGAAACTCTGTCATTATCATGTAATTAATTTCATGAAAATTACCTCTCATGATGACCTAAACATCAAGATATTACCAACTTCCTTATGTTATAGACAGAAAATTGCCATTTCTGTGAAAGGAGTTCAGAAATTATATTTCAGTATTCTATAAAATTGAAATATGACTCAGCTAATTCAGCTTAGCAATGTAACATCACATGGACTGGTAACAAGATTGAAAACTTTACAGTGTATATAAAGCTTAACTCATGAACATCAAAAAGAGACACACTAAACAGTCTGAAATGAACAACATATTATTGATTTCCTATCTTGATATAAACATGTAGAAACTACTGTCAGATGCACTATTAGGATGAAATAAATACTTTGGCCACAAACAAGTTAAGATTTCATGCTCATGTGTTTGTGTTTTTTTCCGTTGTTGACTCACTCCAATCAGCTATATCCCACGTCTTTGCTTACGTCATCTCTATCGACTCAGAAAAACCTCCTACGCAAGACCACTTCTACACACTGTGGTGTATACAATGTTCGATTGTAAACAATACGCATCTAATCCCAATATCCATGGCCGTCATTATACACAAGGCTAAATAAGATTGAGGAGCAACCTGAATACTAAACTTCAATGCATACAAGATCAGTCAAGCGGTCAGAATCTACGAATTTATATTTTAGAAGAATGGCCTGCTGGTTAGGAAAGTTTGTGTGGTGTCAAATTCAGAACGCCTGAAGGCTATAGATGTTACGACTGCCTAAACGTCTAGATACTAGTTATAAATCAAGTTTTATCCACTCATTTGACAAGTATACCTAGTTACATCTTATTTTGTGAGGAGTTTATCACTGTGAAATGGGATTTGAAAATGGCAATAAATATTAAGCCAAGTTAAATTTTTCATTGGCTCGGGAATAAAATTTTTAACTTTATTAATATTTACAGGCTATCAAACAACATTCTTTGTCGGGACTGTTTGAAATTTTAAACATGTGAAGAACTTGAACTGACATAACACACATACCAGTAGGTATGGAACACTTTCAGTCAGATTTTTAAGAAGAAAGATTGACGTCAACAAGCAAGAAAAATTTACACCTCTTCAATCGTCCATGCTGTCCTAACACATTAAAATCTCACCACCAGGTTTCCAAGCACATAAACATTGAAGTGTAGCCATCCAATGAAAAGGACACATCTTTTTGATGCAGAGCTACTTGAAAATACTTTAAAGTCTTAATAAATGTCAAACTGAACTCATGAACTTAAAGAAATATGAAGTTGGACAGAGAGAGCATTTGGTGCGTATATGATTGGCGAGAATAATTGGGTAAGATGTGTGATAACCCTTCTGGGTACATCTGCTGATGGTGTTACGTATATCTACCAGATAAGTTAGTGCGCATGAATGCCTCCTAATTTGGTAATTCTGAGACACCGATGAACTTCAGATATAATCATACAAAAAAATCTCTAATCATTTCTCCTCATTAGATGCGTCAAAATCTAAACTTTCTCTGATATGCAACACAAGTTTCACCAACAAAATTGAAACGGCGTTGGAATGTCTTTACTTCAGAAATTTACAGGTATTGAATGTTCTATATTGATCATTACCAACACCAAAAACATCATAAAATTCTCTCTAATCTTTTTTAGTTTATACCTATAAAATGCTTCGTCATATAGTTATGTACACGCGAGTTAGCCTTAAACAGCTATCTGTATTGATGAGAGTTATGGGTTTGTACTCATTCAGAAAAGGAAACGTAATCATTTGAATTAGTTTTAAGAGGTTCTTCTGAAGAGTCTTGCTTTAATACTGAGTTTAGATTTATGTATAGGATTCAGGAACGATGAGGAAAATGTGATTGGATGGCGTCAAATGTGTGTGTTAAGATAATGATTACCTGTTGCTGACCTAACAAAGACTCCTGAACATTAGGACATCTAGACAGGCCCCTGTCACCAGATTTCTGATTTTATTAACAAGATATGAGACTGAATATTAGGATCTCTTTAATCCTCCTAAAATTTCAAAGTTAGGGAGCATATAAACTATTTCACAAATGCAGATTGACCTTTCTTTACAAAAAAAAAAAAATGACTGGTGGCTAGTCTAAATATCCCTAAATTATTCTGGAATTCCAGAATTTTCTTTAAAACAATGTGTTGTCTTTATTCTATTATTATTTGAAAAATTCCAACATTCCATGAAAAAAATATAAAATCTTATACACATGTCCATATTTGAACAATTGTGTGTCACATCTTGAATGACTTATTTAAATAGCAATTGAAATCAGGTCAAATTTGTGTAAAATCCAAGCATTTCCTTGTACATTTTAAAAGTACTCCTAAAACCTATTAAACAATCGCCATATAAAATATACAGAAACAGTATCATAACCTTTATCAGAAATACGATAGGTGGCAGGCAAGTTATCTAGGAAGTTCAACATCAAATATTTCTTTAAAAAGTTTTTGATTAATAGCATAAATGATTTTTTCCAAGCAATATACCTGTTGTTACATGTCCAAGAGAGCTATTCTACTAGAGCCTTCTCATGTTGAAATCTATTTTGATAAAAATCTATAAATATCATGTCTTTATTTAACAATATCTCATCAGGGTCTACACAGAAATTCTGGTGGAATGACCGAGGATAGACTTAGTGCTGGATAATTATGTAGTGTTTGTTGGTAAGTCTACAGTACATCAACAAATAGGACTGGGCTTATTACCAAGCATGGAATTTATATAGCATGAATATGGTAAGGTTTAGTTTGTATGTCAAGTTTAGAGAGTAAATAATTCAGTGAGGCCAACAATGAACTCTCTTCTTACGAGAACAAAATATCAAACTTTGAAAAAAAAAAAAAAAAAAGAGAGAGAAAAAAAAATCAATAAAAACCATTCATTGTTGACAAACAGGTTGCACTTCCATATTGTAAATGTTGATGTTGTAACTGCCCCAGACTCAGTCTTAATTACAGGTAACGTATTAAATATTTATCATTTCTATATATTTGTTTCCTAATCAATGTTGGCCGGGCAATCTACCAGACGCCATTCCTGTAACAAGCACCTGTATACATGTGACAACATCGTCACTGGTTATAAAGATAGCTACTGTGCTCTCTAATTAAAACTACAGAATAATGGAATTGGCAATGAACTTTCATCTGTAATTAAATATACTGAATCATGGCATTCACAATGAACTTCAATCACATTTATTATGATGAGGTCCAATTCTTCTTTTTTTTATCACAGTAAAGCCTTGTTCAATGACAATTTAACATCAAACAACAAGAATGTTATTTCCCTCATTTATGTCCTTCTCTCAGCGAGAGAGAGAGAGAGAGAGAGAGAGAGAGAGAGAGAGAGAGAGAGAGAATAGATTACATGATCTGAAAGATATTCAGTAAATCAACAAAAAAGCTGTAAGGAAGCTTTTTTTCTCGATGGTTTCAAGATATTTGTGGTTTTAAAGTAAACATGACAGAAACATTTGAAATCTTCAAGTACCTGCGTCCTAGTGTTTATGACAGATATTAAAACCACGGGATAGGACATTAGAATTCTGTCAACATCCAAAATAAACAAATAGAGAATTTAACAAGGCCCTAATATTTAAATGACTGTGTGTCATCCAGCAACATGGAAATGAGGTTATGACAACTTGATTACCTATAGTTTTTGTACTCAGCCTTGTCACATTACAAGGCTTTCAGATACTGCTCAATATTGACATATGACATCACCTTCCCTATCTATTAACAAGGTAAGTGAAATATATTTTGTCACAATCAATAAAATTCATGTTCTTTCAGTTTATTCTGGGTTACTTCAACAATAAACTAGGATGAATCTATCATAGCTGTTTTGGTTTTTTGGGGGAGGGGGACTCTCTATCATCTTGAACATTTTTCTGTTACTGTGGATGTGTTTTACTGAAACTGACCTCGACAATAAGAATAAAAACCCTATAAATTTTCTACTCAGCCCTAAATAAATAAACTGTCACAACATAAATTGTTCCCGAAAATGCCAATCCTTGAATTTCAGCGTATGTGATAACAGCTAAGGTTAATATGTAGTCCTACCCTGGCTGGCTTCCTATTAAAGGTAAAGGAAATGGACTGATATATATAACTCACTTCACAGGAACAGTTTCTTGTTTATCATAACTTATCCTCAAAGTTCATTCAAAGTCTAGTCAACTGTTAGCGAGTTCAGTAAGCTTAACTTAAATGTTCACAGGAGAATATCAACTGACAATACATATATAAAAAACAGAAAATTTGAAATTTCTTGGTCATTCTACTTTAAAACCTGTACATTTCACTTTTACTTTACTTTTAAATTCTTTACATATTCTTTAGTGTAATCTCATCTGAGCCATGAAAAAAAAATTGGAAGGGGACAAAGTGTTACAGGTTTTATTTAAGACATTCAAAAAGTATTTGCTAGAAAAAGAGATAGAAAAAGACTCAGGTATTTGCAACTTATGAATAAATAAATAAAAATAGATAATTAAAGAAATAAAATAAATAAATAAATAAAAAGCCCACATTGTTGATGTAAGTAAACAATATTCTAGCTGGTACATTAAGTTTTATATATACAGTTGAATTATTGTAAATCAATCATTATTAATTATTAAAGTGGTTCATAATAATTTCTTTTCATGATTTAGAAAGGTATGGCTTTTTTTTTTTTTTTTAAATGTCGCATTTTTGTCAATACAGTCCTATACACAAGCACTTCCATAATGACAGCCTATCCCATTCATATCACATTTCCTCCTTACTTCTCATCACTTACACATAACATATCACTGACTAATACAAGTTAACGTTAAGTTATTGATATTGATAACACTATCTTACAGCCTTTCTGTACCAATACACTTATCATATAGTATAATATCTAAGCTGGCTAAGAAACTGTCTTTAAAACTTTTAATCAAATCATTTATCCGATTTGACAAAATTTTAAAATAACCAAATACCCTTTTCATCAGTTGCTGTCAAACTTCTAACAAGTCAGGTATATATAGATTAACTTCTCTATGTGCCACGTAAGTTTAGAAAAAGAGCATGATTTTGTGAAAACTGCTCAAACTAAATTAAATATGTCTTACCTATGTTCAATAATACAAATTGTTACATTGTGAAAATGCAGACAAAATCAACTATCTGTTAAATATATTACAACAAGAAAACAGCCATAGCTTACCATTTAACAAACAGGTCTCCAAACAAACATGTAAAAACGTCACTAGTTGCATCCATCCTCGGTCGCATATATGGGTTGTTGTACCCATGTGGATGTTGAGGATGGTGTTGGGGATGGGAGGGGGTCATCCCGGGGTGGGGCCCATGGTTATGACCATGCCCATGGTTATGATGATATGGCCTCATGTGATTTGAATATTCTGAAAACATCATCGGGACGGGATGAAGTTGAGCTCCGAAACGTTCAGTAAAATGTTGTCAAAAGTAAATAATGTGCAAGTTCCACTGCTGAAAAGTCCTTCCTTTTAAAACTTCTTACAAACAAATGTCAATATTTTTCTTTCTATCCACAGAAAAAAAACAGCACCAGATGTAACAATTAAAAAAATATATATATGTCAGATGTCTTGAAAAACATTCCAATAAAGTTCGTTGAAAATAACAACCACACAGAAGTTTTCCCAGTTTTTCACACACATATGAGGATATCCCTGAGGTAAAAGCACAACATGTAAGCACTTGGTCAGCCCCAAAAATAACCAGGGCCAGCCAAGGAAAACACCACTACTCCTGTCAGTGTATATAGTACAAGTGGGTCTATTCCATGTTGTGTTGTGTCAGGACAAGTGTGGGTGACACAGGGATAGACACTCCGCAATACCATTCACTGCCTATAAGTATGCATGGCCTCTCTCTATCACTGCCTGTTGTGTATTAAACAGCCATGTACACCTCAGTTCAACCAAGTTCGACTCCTAGCCTATAGGTTCCCAATAGTGTACACAGCTACAAGAGATCTGCCTCGGCTGTAAGCTTGAGCCCAATGTCTAAAACTGTATGTACACCTCAGCCAGGCGATTGCTGATCAGTGCATTCAAGTGGGGGCCGTTAGGTACTCCGATCAACTGCTTTTGTAAACAAAGTGTGTCACGGGGGTGAGTCGGTACACTTTTCACTGTACAGCCAACCACATTGCTAGCCAGTCCTATACAATATGCTAAGCCCCGCCTCCTTGGGCACCTGAGGACATCCTAGTCAATGCATTTACATATAGATTTCCTGATTTTCTTCAATCTATCATTATTATAATCACTTAGTTGGCAAGAAAATGAATGATTTTGAGATATGTGTGCAGTTGTAATATTATCAGGTAAATCGTTTACCTGTACAAGGATTCTACCAGTTGCATCTGTGAAGCAATTGGCAATGACAGCTTCTGAAATTGTTGAATTTGGGATGGAGAGATTATTACGAGTGCCTATTGACAAGGTAAGTAAAACGATGTAATCAAAACTGACGGTTCATACACTGGAGAGTTGTCATTTGACCCTGGGGCTGCGTGACCTTTCAGTCGCAACTGGATCCCTCGTACCTGTAGCCCCTTCAATATGGCTGATTGTTATATCATATTTCATGTAAACCTTATACAATTTAAAATAATATTTTTAATCTTAAGAATTTGTATCCTTCTTTTGGGAAATTTGAACTATTTCTTTCCATTTTAATTGGACAAAAGGCTATTTGTTATGTAGGGTTATCTAATTACCAAGTGAAATGAATCACATTTTGTTGATAATATCCCAGGAAGAAAATAATACATATCAACGAAACTGACAAGTGATGTAGGTCCTGATACATTACATCTAGTGTCACATGGAGCTGTTAAAACTCTGACATAATGATATGAGACGCAATGATTTGAAAACAACACAAAAACAGGTGTTCAAGATCTTTTAACTGACAGCGCCAATATATCAAAATATAATCTTTATATTATATTTCACCATGTCTTACTAATTAAATGTCATTTTTAATTCAAAGCCTTGTCATTATTACATCATCTTAATCTAATAATGCATAATAATTAGCCTTGCTTGCATGAAAATATCCCAGACTTTAACATTGAGCTGACAGGTGAAGGCACATTAATTGTTAATCAGATTGAAATCTTCCCATCCAGATATCAATTCTAATTAAAAAAAAAACAAATTTAAAAATAACAATTCATCTGAAGAATTTGTTTTTCTCTGATTAATAGACACTCTTATATTTCAAATATTATAACAGAAAATTATTGCTTATCGATGTCTGCATAATATCAAGTGTATTTTCTTCTAATCAATTCATTAATTAAAGAACTTTTGATTTAATGAAACAGTAATGATATTAATTTATGCTCTAAACAAATTTGTTTTCATTTTCCAAATCCAGATGAACTAATTCCTGTCAAACATGTTTAATGTTTAGAGCTCTTATTTTTCTCTCAATGGTTCAAATTTTTGCAGTTTTGATAAAAGCTTGAATGAACAGGACCTATTTTCTACTGGACACATGGAAGAGGATCTTGTTTCTACTACTCACCTCATTTGGAATGCATTTATTTTTCAAGTTTTCATTCCATTCTCAAAAATCACAAAAATTAGAACCCCAAGAAAACCTAACTTTCAAATACTTCAAATTGATTTCCCAATGTTTGTGGAATTATTTGCAAGTCAATTGTGGTACAATAAATAGTGTTTTAACTACAACTTATGAACTGTATTTTGGAACCTTTCATCTAACAATTGTATTCAGTACCATATCGGAATTTGGCAAAGAAATGTGAAGAATCTAAACATTAAATATTTGAAGATTTTTGGGCTGTGCCACTAACTCTAAACTCTTAAAGAGTTACTTAATGAGTTTTCCATATTTCTTTTTTGCATTGATTGAAAACAAAAATTTAAGATAATATTTGAAAAACGGTGCATATAATGGATAGGACAACTTTTAATTACTATAAATGTTGTAAGTGTACCATAAAATCAAATGATTTTACCAATATTAAAACTAGAAAACTGCTTAATTTGATAAATTTTAAAACTCGCTGAGCTGTAATACTGGTGCAGCTAAATCAGTCAAGAGTCACAGAAAAGTTTGTTCAAAACAGTCTTACCATATTATTTTTATTTCTGTGTTTGCCTGTAAAACTTAAACATCATTTTCTTTATATGTATTTTAATTTTAAGAGAATTCCTGGTTTCCTTATTAATACATTTGACTGATTAGATGAAAAATGAATGACAGCCATAGCTATTCTCTTAATATCAGATCTTGTAATAAATGCCCCAAAAACTATACATCATATGTCCCATAAAGAGGGAACCTACCAACACATCAAAATAAATCAAAGGGTGAGTTTTGCATTCCAAAATCTTTAAACTTTTCTCAGCTGTCATTTAACTTTCCTTTTTCTTTTTTTTTCAACAAAATACTTGCAATTTTAATTCATTACTAAATTGAATATCCAAATATAAAATTAAATCTAATTTGATAAACATTGAATATTATAGATGCTTATTTCCTTATTTTGATAAACCATCTTCACCTCATGTTCATGACTTCTAACATTCCAAGCACCAAAGTCTTAAAATTTCCAATTCAAATAAACAGTTATTAATTTTAATGACACAGCTTGTTTGCCATTGTGAACTTTTAAAAATAAAATTTAGACAATGAGGAATTCTATCATTCATGTACATAATAATCAACATCACTGTAGTATTTCTTTCATTTCAAATTATGTTCTTTAAACTTTATAAAAAGACTACACATATTTATCTAAAAACTCTGCAACTAATGCTTTTTCTAAAATCTTTGAAATAAGTTTCGACTCATTTTAACATCTAACGTTCAGCAGTTTCAACAAGTTTTTCATGAGAATCAAAATCACTGGTTTCCATATATTTTAGCTGGTAACTAATTTTGCTAAGTGTGGTGATAGTCTGATCAATAATATTAAAGAAAAGGGAGTTTTCAAAACACTTGTTTACCCAAGTCACCTTTTGACCTTGACCATTGACCTTTGTGGCCTGGCTACATTTGCGCCTTGCTGGTAAATGTATTTGTTGAGGATGGATGGGTGGGAGTAAAACGTTTGAGATCAACACATGATTAGTAAAACTCGTGACCTTGGCCATTGACATTCTTTGACCTTTGACATATAACCTCAATTTGTAACAAGCTGCTTATATGAATTGATAAAAAAAAAGTTACGACTGTGAGAACCATGTCTAATCTTAATTATTTTAGTTTGGTTTAAAAGCCTATGGTTGATGGACAATTGTTTAATGGTCTTTACATGTGTTCTGACTTTGTCAATGACATTTAGAATCAATATAATAAAAATCATTGAATATAAGTCTTGTGATATAGAAACAAGATCTAGAGATAGCAAACCATTTGAGAAAAATCTAAATATTTTTGCAAAGGGCCATAACTGTGTATATTGTTGGTCCTGAAACCCAATTTTACACAAAAAGGCTCTCCATTTAAAAAAAGTTAACCATAAGAATATAACTGTATAAACAAGGGAGTTTTCTGTATGAGAGTCAGATTGTCAGTGATAGTGAAAATGAGGCATGGCCAAGAAACAGAGAGCAAATTTAATAGTTCTGTCTGGAATTACTAACAGGGGGAAACATTAATGAAGACACCTGTTTTACCTGTAATGCATTAACCAAATAAGTACAACAGTTTTAAGTGTGCTTCTCTGCATGACAGCTGCAACCAACTTTCTACATTTCTTGACTAAAAACTTGATTCCTTGCAGTATGAGTTCTTTTTATTTCTAATTCTTTCTTTAAAGTGACATTTCCATGTCATTTTGATTAATGAAATAGACACATTACACATAGGGAATCTATTACAAGACCAGAACACCTCTACACGATTGTGTCCTTATTCTGTCATTGAATGGCTGATGGCTTTTGTACAAAAACCATCCCTGAGTCATCAGAACTCTTGATTCCAAAAAAGTTGTTTATGTCTGTAAAATAATCCCAGAAAACAAAATAAATTTACATTAAATTTGTTACAAAGAATGTATTGTTTCATACTTTCTAATATTTGACACCTGCGGTTCCCTTCATTTCAATTCTTTGTTTTTTTGAAATTTTGAAAATTTTGTTTACATTTAAATGTGATGTGTATGTTTAATCATATCCAAACAAAACTGTCATCTTTTTAGACATTACCCAGACTAGACCCTGTTTCTAAAACATTCATATATGGCTTTTCATGATGTCTCTTTAGAGGAAACACCATAATAATAGAACTAAGCTTTGTTAGTGAAAATATAGGTCACAGTAACCTACTTTTGTTACTCTGGTGTATTTTCAAGTAGTATATATAGCTTTCTATGATGTCTTGTTAAATGAAACAGAGCTTAATTAGTGAAAATATAGCTCACAGTAACCTACTTTTGTTACTCTGGTGTAGTTTTAAGTAGTATATATGGCCTTCCATAGTGTCTTGTTAAATGAAACCGAGCTTAATCAGTGAAAATATAGGTCACAGTAACCTACTTTTGATACTCTGGAGTAGTTTTAAGTACCATCCACGCTTTAGGATTAATACAGTCTAGTTTTATAATAATGGAGCCAAACAGTAGGAATATATACCAAGGTAATAATAAAATTATATTTTATAGTTTATATTACATATGATAATTATTAACAACCACACATATAATATTTTGACAGAAATATTCAGAAGAAATATGAAGGCTTTCACACATATTTGAAGCGAAATCAGGCATCTTTAACTTGTGTGCCAAAACACCTGCCAAATTTGGCATGGATCAGTGAATGTTTCTGACATGTTTTTACACAGTATCTAGGTCTTTTGTGTGCCAAGCTTGAATCAATGAGCTAATGATTTCTGCATAATATTTATAGAAGCAAATTGCATGACATATATCAAATGTATTGAACAGAATCTAACGGATGTATTTCAATTATTTACTGTGGATAATGAGCAGGATATATTCCATTTTGATACTGGCTGACTTACAAATGTAGACACTTAACATTTTGGTATTATACAGAGGGAATTTCATGTATTTTCTATATATTTTATACAAATGTACTTATAAATGTTGATATTGCCTCAGTCCACCAAGCTGTATGAATAAGTATTGACATTTCCTTATAATACAGTGCTATAATATGGATAATGAGATATCATCAACATTTGCAGGGAAAAATTCATCAAAAAACATCTGTACTTGCAAGATATTAATCATACACCTGCAGATATGAATCTGTATCCAATGGAAGTAAATTATAGATGTACAGATATGTACCTGTATCTGAGAGAAGTAAATTATAGATGTACAGATATGTACCTGCATCTGAGAGATGTAAATTATAGATGTACAGATATGTACCTGTATCTGAGAGAAGTAAATTATAGATGTACAGATATGTACCTGCATCTGAGAGATGTAAATTATAGATGTACAGATATGTACCTGTATCTGAGAGAAGTAAATTATAGATGTACAGATATGTACCTGTATCTGAGAGAAGTAAATTATAGATGTACAGATATGTACCTGTATCTGAGAGATGTAAATTATAGATGTACAGATATGTACCTGTATCTGAGAGGTGTAAATTATAGATGTACAAAAAATATAGATGTACAGATATGTACCTGTATCTGAGAGGTGTAAATTATAGATGTACAGATAAGTACCTGTATCTGAGAAGTAAATTATAGATGTACAGATATGTACCTGTATCTGATAAGTGTAAATTATAGATGTACAGATATGTACCTGTATCTGAGAGATGTAAATTATAGATGTACAGATATGTACCTGTATCTGAGAGATGTAAATTATAGATGTACAGATATGTACCTGTATCTGAGAGACGTAAATTATAGATGTACAGATATGTACCTGTATCTGAGAGATGTAAATTATAGATGTACAGATATGAACATGTATCTGAGAGTTGTAAATTATAGATGTACAGATATGTACCTGTATCTGAGATGTAAATTATAGATGTACAGATATGTACCTGCATCTGAGAGATGTAAATTATAGATGTACAGATATGTACCTGTATCTGAGAGATGTAAGTTATAGATGTACAGATATGTACCTGTATCTGAGAGATGTAAATTATAGATGTACAGATATGTACATGTATCTGATCACTCATATACAGATCTTTTACGCACAAACATGTGCATGTATCGGAGGGATGTCAACTTTAATGTACAGATAACTGTGTGTACCTGTATCTAAGGAAAGTAACTGCAAAATGTGTTCAAAAGAGGCCAAAAGGGCTTTTATAGAGAAGTTACTTAAAGATATAAACAATTTTTACCTGTGTGACCTTTACAGTGGATCAAGGTCATTAAGTTGAACAAATTGGAAGTTCACATATCATGCTACTGATTACACTATGGCCCCTGGCCTTTTGGTTATCATCAGAGAGTGTGATTTGAACTTTTAACACTTCCACAGCAGTACATATATAATTTTTTTGGTTTCAAGTTATTTAGTTTGTTTATTAACAGCTGCCTAGACACTTTCCATTGCCACAATTGCAGCATTTATCTAGAAACAGAGCCACGATAAAATACCAGCTGATGCGGTGACCAATGCCATCATGGGCAGTCTTCAACATTCTGTAGCAATATAGACACTACCATTGTTAGTAACCTGCACTGGGCACCCTTGTTTTATGATACTTAGTATATATTTCTAAAGAGAAAGGCGACATTCAGGTCTGTTCACGTTGTCTGTACAATGGAAGTACACAAGGATGATAGACAGTGGTGCAGGAGGCCATTTTTGTGTGAGCTGTTCAGAAGTGTTAGAGCTCAGAAGATACCCCATCAAACAAAATCTAATGTTAAGTGATATGATAAATCAGAGCTCTCAGGTCTAAAAACTGACACAATATCATATGTATTATGTGTAACAAGTCTCGGTAGCAAAACACATCAATTGTAACTAGGTCCTGGGACAATGCCATTCTATGCAAACGTTTTCATAATGAAGACTTTTTATGGGAAGGCAACTTGAAGACTTGATATATGTGTTTTTGAAGGACAACATTCGTTGCCCTGACTGCAGTAAATGATGACAAAAGTCAATGGCTATCAACATTTTTGACAGGCGGCTGTGTTGTGTGGATTATAGTTTAGAAGACATGTAAGGTTACACTGCCTGAATATCCAAATCATCCATGGTTTCCCAATCTCTACTTCAATACTATCGATAAAACATTATCAGGCTTGCTCTCATGATTATGCAAGTCAAGGTATATGCATCAATGCAATCATGTCACAATCCTATTCATGTCACATATAAACACCTTGTGGTGATTCTTCACTGCAATACTGATGCTACACCATTTGTGATAATCTTGATCTTTTCATTGACTTGGCAACAAAATGGACACTGAAAATTCAAGAGAAACCATCACAATGTTTTAAAAAGAATTGTATCTTTGATATCATCAATGGCTTAACTTATTCTAGGAGACCTGGTCGTGAAATATAATTTCTTAGATTGACTACCAATAGAGACTGGCATTATCAGATCCACCCTTATTAATCCAAGGGGGAGCCAACATCAAAATTCTGATTCAAAGTGAACCAGTGGACTTATTGCAAGTCAATATTTGCATGTAAATCCACTAAACAGCAGTAGACATGGGGGAAAACTTATTTTAAGGTATTGGCCTACATTTGGATACATAGAAAAATATTAAGACATGAAAAGTATAATATTTCACAAAGTGAACATAACCCATTTTCCTAACCCTGTCGCTAAACATATTTAACTCCAACAAAATCCATAGTCTGCTTGACTTCAAATTACAGATAATGTTGTCAACATAAGGGAATATATAGTTTGTAGATACAAATAAGATTGCTACACCAGAGTTGTGTCATCATAACTGACTGGAACTATCCATTATATTATCAGGCAGGAACTTCCTGTCCCTAACAGCCCCGATACTTCACTATACATCAGCCCACCTCACCATACATCAGACTCTATGCTTGCTGACTAACCCATGTCTAGGTATCAAAGGCCGAGCCATTTCCTCCGCCATCCTCCAACAAAAACTTTCAGTCCTCACTCCCCTTCACTCATGTCCTTATGCAAACAAGTCAATCTTTGCCATGTTTTCTTCAATGTGATGTCAACTTACACAAAACAGTTTCAATTATGACTTGGTTTCCTATCTACTGTATAATATTTCAAGTGTTACTTTAACATGGAGATTTTCCAATAATTTTTTTCTTCAGATAAAGAAAATTACAGCCATTTTCAATTTCTAAGGCATCAATAATGAGTAATCTCCCTTCTATACTGAAGATGAAGCAAACTAAAGGATATTTACAGTTAAGAGTTACTTCCCTTTGCTAGGAATTTCCTCCTTTATTTCTACATATACAAGTGCCAAGTTTTATTCCTTGATCTTCTTTCTCTCTTCAGCCAATGTATCATAAAAGACAGTTCATACTGAATTTAAATATATGGTCCGTGTCACTCGAGCTGACAGAGCATATGTTGGAGCCTTGGATTTTGACACTGGAGACCTGGGCTTGATTCCTGTCATGGCGCTTGGCAAGAATGTGTATATTTCCCTATTCTTCACATTCATATTGCTTCAATAATACATTTTACATATACAAATAATAATGATGAATCAAAGGCAGCAATTATGAAAAAAATACCGATTAATAACATCACTTCCACATACACAGTGATCTCACATTTGATAAGGAAATTTATGAACACAAACTATCTTTATCTATGCTGATATCACTACATAGTTATATCCTGACTGCGTGTCTCCGTTTGTCAATTCCTAAATTTTGAGATTTATTTTCAGTCTTCTATGAAAAAAGTTTCTTTAATGGCAGTGATTCATTGTTTGTCTAGGATACTGATATAATTTGTGTGTAATTAATTACAATCTCCATCGTTGGTTCTTCTGGCATCAAAACTGTTAGGGTAGTGTATAGAGACACAGAGGGTAGGTGCTGTAACACACACACACAAAATTGTCTGGTACAGCAACCCTGATCAGTCTACAGGACTTTGGTTAATTAGACAAGTTTGTTAATTATAACTCGCTGAAAGTCAAAGGTTTCCTGTGGATAAAGCCAAGCACTATCTTTTTTCCTTGACTTTACTGATAAGGATGAGCTAAAGCTAGCACAGAACCTTGCCGCCCATTTCGGGAAAGCTCTCTTCTCGACTGATCTGCAGAGGAGCTCTCTGGTCTATTCCCGAGATCAGTGAATATGTACTACATTACGTATTGTGAGAGCTGCTGCCCTGAAATACCCCCACTGGAACACCAAGTGCATCCTAACTGCTGGCCTAGATATATATACATACCATGGTTAACATATGTAGAAACATCAACAATAACATGTAAGGATTTGCATACCTCTAATGCCCCAGTTTTTTTCTCTGGCACGATGGAAGATTTTTTTCTATTAGTTATTTGGTGGTATGTTTCTTGTACAGTCAAAATTGTATGTTTCTAGAATAGTTAAAAACATCTGTTTCTTGTTCAGTTAAAAATGTATGTTTCTAGTACAATAAAAATGTATGTTTCTTAATGTACATTTCTTGTACAGTTAAACATGAACATTTATTTCTTGTACAATTAAAAACAGATTATCAAATACTGGGACACTTTTATAGAATCAATTGATCAGAAATAATTTCCAAGTGAAACACTGATAGTAAGAAAACTGTGGCCTGTTGTGTTGTACATGACTATCTGTATACATGGACTACTGGCCATTTAAAGAGAGACAAAAAAGGATTCCACTGGAAATGTGCTTATGTTTGCTTTCAGAAAAATCCAGATAATTTTTACATAAAAATATGACACATTTGCAGAATAATCTGTTACTGAAAGGGAATAGTCAAAACATTGAAATTATTTTACACATGCTTGTCTAATGGTGACCATTAAAGCTTATACAACGATGTTGAAGTCCTTTAACAACCTTAACTAGTCATCAAAAGCACTAGTCCAATTTAAGCCTTGTCAGATGGTGTCTCACTTATATCTTCAGTATTTTCGTTTAAAGCCTTGTCAGATGGTGTCTCACTTATATCTTCAGTATTTTCGTTTAAAGCCCTGTCAGATGGTGTCTCACTTATATCTTCAGTATTTTCGTTTAAAGCCCTGTCAGATGGTGTCTCACTTATATCTTCAGTATTTTCGTTTAAAGCCCTGTCAGATGGTGTCTCACTTATATCTTCAGTATTTTCGTTTAAAGCCCTGTCAGATGGTGTCTCACTTATATCTTCAGTATTTTCGTTTAAAGCCTTGTCAGATGGTGTCTCACTTATATCTTCAGTATTTTCGTTTAAAGCCTTGTCAGATGGTGTCTCACTTATATCTTCAGTATTTTCGTTTAAAGCCTTGTCAAATTGGTGTCTTATATCTTCAGTATTTCGTTTAAAGCCTTGTCAGATGGTGTCTCATATCTTCAGTATTTTCGTTTAAAGCCTTGTCAGATGGTGTCTCACTTATATCTTCAGTATTTCGTTTAAAGCCTTGTCAGATGGTGTCTCACTTATATCTTCAGTATTTTCGTTTAAAGCCCTGTCAGATGGTGTCTCACTTATATCTTCAGTATTTTCGTTTAAAGCCCTGTCAGATGGTGTCTCACTTATATCTTCAGTATTTCGTTTAAAGCCCTGTCAGATGGTGTCTCACTTATATCTTCAGTATTTTCATTTTTTTAAATACAAGTGCATTACTAAACTACCTACAATTTTGGAGGCTAAATTTTGACAGAATGTAAAATGACAAGCTTGATAACTTTGAATGATCCAAATTTACTGCAGTATACGTCAGGGGGCGGTTTTCTCATACTTATTTTAATGGGACATTTAAGGCAGAAAGGCAATGTTGAAGAGCAAAAAATGACGGAACATGACAAGAATCTTGGTTATTGATAGAAAAATAATTCAAAATTGAATTACACTTTTATGTCCGGATTATTTTATTGTACTTGCTCAGGCTAATCCAATATGTATATATACACATGATGATGAGATCCCAGACAATGACCGTCATGTTTATAATGTATATTTCAAAATACTTCCTTTTTTTGTGTTTTAATAATGAATTTCATCGCAAAATTATTCATTGGAGAAGCATAATGTGAAATCAAACTGGCCCTAAACATCTCATTACCTGATATTATAAACAGAGAGGCCTCTAGCTTTGATTCAGCCTACGTCTGCTAACTCCTGCCATAATCCACAAAATCTGACATAAAACTTAATTGTACTTCATTTTGAAAGGTGTTATGAATTTCGCAAGAACCAGATTTGACAGTAGTCACATGTATATGATATTCAATTGAGAAAAATAGTCACCAAGCTCCATGAAAAGTGCAAAACAACCAGATCAATGTCTATAACATTCTAATTGATATGCCAACAAGTGCCCCTTCTGTGTTCTAAAATAGCCCATCCCACTATTTGGAGTCTAGTGCGGTGATGGCAATCTGGGTATACTAAGGATAAATATGGTTAATAATATCTCTTGACAGAAAGTTTTATAAGGTTTGTTTGCCAGCTCATGTTTCACCTTATAAGATGTACACTTTCATGTACTTGTATCTAGCCCCGAATTTGTACTAAGTCACCTTCCTCTTCTGTCTGTGCAGAAGGTTGGTGCATATGTACAGTGCAGCATTATTCAGAGACAAATAAGATATACAATGACATGTATTAGGCTAGAACTGCTGGGTCGAGAATAGGACTACTCAAGTTACTGCCAACACCTGTTGGGTACACTGCTCTCACTCTGTTTAACTTCATATTATTTAGATTTCAAAACTTACATTTTGTTGGTATTTGAAATACACAACAATAAACATAATGTAACAGACCTATTCCCAGGATTACTGATATCAATTCACACCAGAAAAGATTGTCATCAATAGATTCTTTCATTCTTTTGAGAAAGAGAAAGAACAAATTTGGCATGAGTCTCTATTGAGTACAGAAACTTGAAAATCTTATCCTGAAGTAGGAAATGACTCATTGACATTAGGCAAAGACACATGGTGATGGAATTATGTCCTAATGTGGAGCGCTGACATATATTTTTTGAAAAAAAAAGAGAAATCTATAAATCAACACAGATAACTAGGATAAATGAAATGAACTTAATCATGTTGTAAAAGAGAATTATTATGTCCTACAACTCATCTTGACATCACCTAATTCCTGATCTCCTAGCTCTACAATTTTTCTATAATCATACTGCTTGACGTGAAAACTTGCAATAATTTACTGACTTAAACATGTAACAGTACAATAATACTTCATATAAAGCCTTAAAAATTAACACAATTGTGTTCATTTTTTTTTCAACTCATTAATAAATCGTATATTTTTTAGGTGATTCAGGTTTTTAGCTAAAAGAAATGGTACAATATAGTGCCTTTTGACATTCAGAGTGAATGAAGTTAAAACCAATATTACAGAGTTAGAAGGAAGATTTACATTGCCTCTCAAAATCAATTATCCAAACCTCTGTTGATCAAATAAATGATTTAAAACGAATCAATATTGACATGTCAACTAGATTTATAGGTACTTGATAGTTAGATTTGGGACCAGAGGCAGTAGAGAAGCAGCACCAAGAAGGAAGGGCCAAAACTTCATTCATAATTCTTATAATGGTTTAAAATCCACAATAAAATGGCAGTATTTATCAAATGTTGTTAATATTTAACAGTGTGGTGAAAGAAAAACCTACATCAGGGAATGAGCACATAAAAAATTACAAAACTATCTGTGTTAAATAAAGATCTGAAACATCTTACTGACTTGAAATCCAATTCTAATAAGGAGGAAAAATACTAAATTTCCACGAACCTTTATCCTTTGCTAACTGCCTTGAACATTTTCATTTGGACACGCATGTATGCCACCATCTTTCTTATGTGGTGTTAAGTTTCCTTTTGAGAGTTAAAAAAGGTAACCAGATTCTGATAAATTGTCCTGGGTTGATCCTATGACCTCAAATTAGTACTGATGTACTGATGGCCTCAAACCTCTGAAGTTACAACCTCAAACCTTCGTAGATATGACCTTTGACCTTACATAACCTACATAACCTAGTGAACCAGAGACGGTATCATACAAAAATAACATACCAAATTAATTTTTCTTTAGGAAATAACTGAGGGAAGGGGAGGGGGGCAAACCAATATTATACAGTATCTATGTTTAATTCATTGTCTGGTTCTACCATTTCTGTCAATTGTGAAACTATGCTTTTTAACACTTTTTGCCTTTCCCGAAAAACACTAATCCCATCAATGAAATGATCATTTTGCACTAATACCATGCACACCATGACACACATTAAAAATGGCATCTCCAATTTCAGTTTTTATTAGGCTTCATTTCTAAACATGCACAATTTACAGGAATCTGCAGACAATTAAATTTGAGAAGGGAGGGGATATTTGCTACAATGAGAAAAAAACAACAACCCAACATGTGGTGTTTAAATAAAGATTGCATAACCTATCTTATTTCCAGACATTTCAATCCTGCTTTAAAACAGGGGAGTCTGTCATATATATTCACAAGGAACTGGAGCCCACCCTTCTATCATATGAAATCAACACCACACTGGTGTGTCAAAAATGTACTCTAAAGGCCACAGGGGAAAATGATACTAATAACTACACAGGGAGAAAATGGTCTCCTCTACAATCAATTTTGGGCGAAACTTACTTGAAAGAAAATATAAGAATCACTTTGACATTTATAAACCCTAATATTTTGCGAAGTTTTAAATTCACTGGTGTATTAAAGTGCTTTTGTTTAAATTTTTAAAGGAAAAAAAATTACAGAATACTTTTGTATAAAGCTTCTGATGCTAGAAATGCTATGAGCTGTTGATCTGTGGTAGCCTGTTTTATAAGATCTGTTTCCAACCAATCCTTTCAAACCAGCGATGATCTGTGGTAGAAAAAAAAAATAACCAAAAGTACAGAGTTTGGTGTCTGTGCACTTTACATTGTGTTGTTGTATACAACCCATGTATAATGTAGAACCATTGTTCACTATAACAGGACATTCTGCACATAAAATTTCTCTACTTTGCCTGTACTTTTGAAATTTCATTTTTTGAACCTAAACCTAACATGACATGTTGCCCACACATCAAATCAAAATCAAATTATAAGATATGCTTTAAAAGAAGATTTTTATATGTGTATGTATTTAAAAACTGATTTGTCATAATTAACACCTCAGGTTTGGATATTTCGATTTCAGATTAACCCTATTTAGTTTATCTCCACTTCAGAACAACCCCGCCCCCACTATACATATACATGGTATATTTTAGCCCAGATGTAAGGAGGAGTCTTACTGTGGGAGGACAGGAGTACCATAGGAAAACCCACATGTATGGACCGGTCACCCCCTCCATTTTGGGTGAGTGCAATATCACTGCACAACTCGACCATCCAATTTTACAAATACTTAAAACACCAATTACATTAGACCTTTCTACATTAATAACTATATGCATTAATACAAAACTTGTCATGCATAATCAAGCCAACCAGATTTTTCGAGCTAGTCTGAATTCAAATACAAGTACCATAATTTTTTCTTTATCATGTCTGACAAGCCGTTTCTTGATTTCTTTTCTCATTTTGATACGAACAATATCAGTCCTCCCAAGAGTATGTAAAGATACCTCAATAACTTGATTTTAATTAGTACATATCCTCCATGCCTCATCACTATGCCATGTAGAAATAAGGTCATCGAGAACACTGATAAATTGGGATTCCTCTGGTGTCTTGTGTTGTTATCTACACAGGGTTTCTTCAACTCAAAACTTAAATATCTCTCTAGTTAGACGTTGCAGCCTTCGGCAAGTTTTTAATATCAAATCTGCGCAAGCATTTTCAGAATGTCATTTGCAACGAAAATCACTGCTTCAGGTCAATTTGGTAAAAAGTTAATCTCGACAGAGTAGGGTTATATACGGAAAAGAAATGCAATGTTGGCTGCTCTATGTTAGCAACAGAATGTTGATCAATACAAACATATTGCTGTTCAGAAAGGTTATTGAGGTCATATTCTTCCCAATTAGGTCAGAAAATACTCTTCCTGACTGCTGTGTGACTGAAATACAACAATTTCGTTAACACAGTATATTTGGTTTAATAACTGTGCTTTTTAGGGTCGAATAATAATATGCTTGACAACCCAGTTCTGATTTATAATTTGAACAAATAACAGATGATGGAGACATAGGAATTGACCATTAGCACACGCCAGAGAACAAAAATAATATACAGTTACTGATTTTATCATACACAAGGTCTTAAGGTGACTAACGACCATCAGTTACATGTATTGAATCCACTGAATTGACCCTTAATTGTTGTTAGTGGGGCTTGTTGTTGGGGTAAATTGGAAAACTTAGGAACACCCAATGATTTAGTTTGTACCACTTCAATTGTCTGTGAAATATTAAAGAAAAAAAAAATTCACAATTATTTCATTAGAAAAATCACAGATATTGTTTCTAATCTGATCCATGTTTGTGGTTTTTATGATGGTGGCCATTCGCCATCTTGAGATTATATTGAAAGTCTTTAGAAACCTTACTGCACAACTGTATATTATCATGCATCACCCTGTAAAACATCAAAACTGTTTGTATTTTCGATTCAATGTATGCAAGTCTTCTGAAATAAGTTCTATGCTGATTCCTTCCGTGCTTGAAATGAAATTCTCTAATGGTCTCCATTCGCCAAATGGTGTACACGTCTCACTCCGCACTAAAGTATACTGACCACAAATTCTTATATGGTCAGTTTATTGATTGATCTAGCTGGCCAGTGCAATATCATAAATCAGAATGCTGTCTGCATTAGACGAACACTATTTAATTAAATTTACCATGAATAGTTTTACTTTTCAAACTGTAAGCAAATCAAGCACTATACTAAGCTTTACATGGGTTTCCAGAGCAAATAAATTGGTATGAACATCTATAGTTTGTAACCAAGCGAAAATTTCATTAAATTGGATACTAGAACCTGTCATAAAAAGCAATATCTTGTCTAGAGCATTGACATGCAGAACAACATTCTATTTACAACTCTGAAGAGTGAAGAGCTTGTTGTGAGAGAAATGCACCGAGTGACCCAATCTCCTAATCATGTGACTGTATTCACAGATATTTACCTATTTCGACACATGTGTTTACCCTGGAGTGTATCATCCATGTGCGTGCTATCAGCTATAGGATTCTTCAACAGAAGGCTTGGTGAGGGAAATAGAAGGTCTAGCGATGAAATTAACCCCTGAAATCTTGGTAATTTGGGAGCTCATTGACCCATGACCCCTTCATCTTCTAATTCTAGTCTATTTTTGTCCTAATAGTGACTCCTTGTGATAGCCTATTGGAAAGGTAACATTGGAAAACACGCACAATTTGTCAAAATAATCATGGGGTCTTCATCTAAGTTTGGGTACAAGGTGGTGATTTAGACTGGCTATTTCTGAAAATTACAGGTTTCAAATTTCAAAGAAAGGTGAAAAAAAAATTAGAAAACGATTGAGAAAACTATATGTTTGTTGAATGACTGAAAGCTGCTTAAGCCCTTTATTAAATGCTTTTAAAAGTACAATATCATCCACATTCTGACCAATGCTGTGTTTGTTTTGTCAAAGTTTGAACATATCATCATTAAATTTTATTTTTCTTGCTATTTTTCTTTTTTATAACTTACTTAAGTTGTAAATATGTTTTTGTCATAATACTGTTGATTAGATAAAATGTTCAGTCAGAGAAATAGAAGATATTTAACGGTTCCTTGTTTAGTTTATAGTCCACAAACATGTCAGAATATCTATCTTTATCATGACTTTGAAGCACGAGTGAAAAAAATAGATATCTTCTGTCACAGGAAACCATTAAATTTTCTTCATTACATTTTTTAAAGGAAAAACAAATGAAAAAAGCTGATCCAAACATAAAGAAAAGCAGTGTTAAAAAAGTACAGGAAATATAAGTGCATTCTCTGAGGTCAGATAGATTGATGTTTGAAAACAAGACAACTTCATTCTGTGAAGACTGCTTCACGTTTTATTCTACCATTCTATTCTGTTATTCTGGTCAGAATCAATTACATAGCTGTTTTATAAACTAAATTAGATAACCCAGAAATGTACTCTGGAATTATTTGGTGAAAAAGCAACTTTTTCTTCCTACACTTCATTTGTGTCCAGACAGGAAAATCGGTGAATTTCAATGCAGTGACTAGACAGCACAGATTTTTTCGGTCAAAACTATGGGAAGTTAGTGATGACTTAAGATTTCTTGTATCATCATTGCACAGTATTGATATAGGTTGTTATCAATGTGATAAATTCTGATATTTCACTAGCAAATTTGTAACGAAAATGTAAAATTTTATTTAACAGGAAAAACATTTTTCAGTGAAGAAAGTTAGCCACAATATAAGATAAGAATTTATATTGCATGTAAGGTTTCTTTATAATGTTTGTAGCATGATTGTCTGACTAAGACAAAAATGCCTGATTTTTGGACTGTATTCAGCCCTCCCCTGGACTAGATATGACACACCAACAGGAAAATGTGACATAAAATTCACCATCTCATTTAAGCTTCAGTCTACACTATCAATATTGGTTTTAAGGATGTATGCTAGCTATTTTTATGGAATATCTCCATCCCAAGAGAATTCCATGCTAGGAGATATTGCTTTCTGCAAAGACTGTATTAAATGATGTCATGCAAGAATTTTGCATCTTTATATCATAATTGGTTATAAAAATAATGTTGTTAAGAGGATGATGGGAAGAATTCAAGGGAGATAAGTCTATTACAAACTGAGTGAAAGGGAGCAAGACTTAACTGAAGATAATAAAAAGGAGAAAGGATTTTAATTTCTGTTGAAAAAAAAAACAAAACAAAAAAATTGACTATAACAGAAATTTCCTTGTGAAAATTCTATTTTGAATAATTATACACAAAATAGTACATCAGTAAATCTTTCCAGTTAATGAGGCTTTCAATGAAAGTCAGGTTTCACTGAATATTTCCCCATAACACTGTATAAAGATGGATTGTAAAATACTAAAATAATTTCAATAATATTAACTTTAATAATAATAATTTCTAAAAATAATGGAATATGCAATTGAACAATTTAAAAACTTAAAATAGCAATATGCAATAATATATGTATTCAAATATTAAAAAACTGTAGAAACCTTCCAGAGTCTGTCAAATCAGCAGAAATATCAGTACGTATCATCATATCTACATCATTTTTTCTTCACATTTCCACGATGATCTGCCCAGATATCTCCTGCTCACTGCATGACACGTCTGTTTTAAATATCAACAAGACAGCTTCCCATCCAACTCTACTTAAGATTCTGACACTAACAGCCTAATAATTTAGAGTATATTATGGGCAACATCATAAATGATAGATGGAGTTCAGCAAGGCTAATACATATATACTTTTAAGTAAATAGATTAGGCCGGAAAAATTGTACAATTTGTTATTACTTATAATGTCTGGTTCCTTGGACAGATTTATTTGTTATCATTTTTCTTAAATGTAGCAACATAACGAATGCCAATATAGCAATATAAGGAATGAAGATGAACGTCAATTAGGATCAAGTTTGACCTATTATGTACAGATCTTATATCACCATAATGATTAAACATATTAAGTCTAAGAAAATGTTTCAATTGTTTGCACTAGCCGATAATGAGGGGTAGGCTGACAAAATTCCAACAATTTAGAATGTTAAGAAAAATTCTAATTGTTAAAATATATTTTTCCTCTTTTGTATTTATCTGCAAAAGTTAAAGGAACTTTAGTTTTAATACATGTAAAATCTGGTGGGCTTATTACCGACATTATTTAGGATGTATGTGATACTGAGCAGGGACTTGATGGTAAAACATAATATGAATTACAGGGACTTGATGGTAAAACACGATATGAATTACAGGGACTTGATGGTAAAACATGATATAAATTACAGGGAATTGATGGTAAAACACGATACAAATTACAGGGACTTGATGGTAAAACATGATACAAATTACAGGGACTTGATGGTAAAACATGATACAAATTACAGGGAATTGATGGTAAAACACGATACAAATTACAGGGACTTGATGGTAAAACATGATACAAATTACAGGGAATTGATGGTAAAACATGATATGAATTACAGGGACTTGATGGTAAAACATGATACAAATTACAGATAAACCAATACATTAATTCAATAAGTTGTATTTGGTGTATTTCATATGAATTGTAACTATAATATTCAATATCAGGATATAAAAGATATTTGTGTATATTTATTGATAAAATAAGACAGAAGTTCCTCTATCAAATGATTATGTAATACCAAGCACACGTCTTCACCATATTATTCAGCAACTATTGAAGAATTATATACACATTTTTGCTCCAGCTGTTACTTAAATACTTTTTTCCAGGCAATTTCATCACTATCTTGAAACTCTACACACACATTTCTTTCTTTCTTATACCACTTAGTATTCCAGAAAAAATCTACAGACAGAGCTGGTCAACACATTTTAAAAGCAATATTATTTTCACTATATGAAGAGGTTTAAACACAGCAAATTAGGTCAATACAACTCTATTAAGCAAAGAATAATGTAAAAGGACATTTTACTTCTCAGCGATACTACAACAACAACAATTATTCCTGGAGAGAGTGCATGCCTGTTACCTACAATTTAATGACCGTACATTAATACTTTAAGCATAAAGCTACACTGTAATGGTAATGCCTGAACACTAATCACTTCAGTTTTTTTTCCCCTTATTTATAGAAAATGACTGTTTTAACGGTACACATCAGATTGTACCAACATAATGCTTTGATCACTGTGCTCTGAGTAATACCATTAAATGTTGTTTTATACATTTTTTTCAATTTTTTTCTTTCTTTTTTTAATAAATTAATACTGTCCCGTTAATGTTCCATACTGCACATCAGACTAAATCTATAGCATTTTTTGTCGGTAACGAGCGTGAGAGATAACTTTCTAGTAAAGACTTTTATTAGAAGGTGCACTGTGACTTGATACATCTATATCACCAAGACGTTTTACACCGGGACAAGAGTCTACACTAATCAAATTGTAAACGAGCAGAAAGCTCGACTCGGCTGTAGATAGACATCCATTACGACAATGTGAACACTAGCACATTAGGCCAAAGAGGATGTATTTTTTGTTGAAAATAACGAGATTTCTGAGAAACAACATGCCAATTTTTACGTAATGTTGGGTCGTTTATCGAGTAATTGTACATAGATATGTAGTAAAGTACACATGTTTTAGACATGGCTGATAAGGTAGAGTATATTAGCCGTCAGCTGGTGAATCAACTGACAGATAGGGTAAAAACTGACCACTTCTCCCTTCTGACCCATTAATCACGCCAGTAACTGGCTACCTCCAATTAAATATTGACCATGGCTTTTAATCCACATGGCCAATTAAATACCTAATATATCTATATCAATGAAATGCTGACCATGGCTTTAATACAGTCTAATAATTAAATAATAACAATGTCTAGAGTCCAGTCTGGAAATTAAGTTATCCTGGTACTGACTTTGTCTATAGTCCAGTCTACTAATAAAAGACTGACCAGGCCTTTAATCCAGCCTGGCGATCAAATACTGACCATGGCTTTAATCCAGCCTGGTAAGTTATAGTATCAGGTCACAAGTCTCTAAGGTCTAAGGCCTGTTAAGTTATTGTCTATAGTCCAGTCTACCAATAAAAGACTGACCAACCTGGTAATTAAATACTGACCATGCCTCTAGTCCAGTCTGGCAATCAATTAGTGACCATGCCTCTAGTCCAGTCTGGCAATCAATTACTGACCATGCCACTAGTTCAGTCTGGCAATTAATTACTGACCATGTCTCTAGTCCAGTCTGGCAATTAATTACTGACCATGCCTCTAGTCCAGTCTGGCAATCAATTACTGACCATGCCACTAGTTCAGCCTGGCAATTAATTACTGACCATGCCTATAGTCCAGCCTGGCAATTAATTACTGACCTTGTCTTTAGTCCAGCCTGCCAATTAATTATCGGCCATCACATAAAGCCTAACTATGTATATATTAATGAATCTATTTATCAGCTAGACTCACTATGAACAGTCTGTCCACCACTTTAGGTGAATCTGTTAATTAATCCACTGACCACTATAATAAGTTCCACCTACATTAGCCTTGTTTGGCCTAATGTAATATTTATATAAACTATGACTAACGGAGATCCAATCAATCGCTCAGACTCGCTGGCTTCAGCTTCTAAGTTTTTTTTTTATTTGATGTGGGGGATGTGTTTGTACCCACTCAACCATCTACATAGGGCGGTATTCCTTCTCATATAGTTCTACGCGCCATCTAGTATACCGTCATGTGCTAAGCACCCTTTAGCCTGGAGTAGCTTGTAAAGCTACAGAGCCGGCTTGCAGTATACATACAGACCTCTATGAATCATAGTCCGCGTCTCACTTCCACCAACGCATCATCACAGTGAATCGGTACATGGCATCATCATTCTGAACTCTTACGAAAGAAAACTGTCAATCTCGATAAGACACAGTTGATGTGATACACTGCACCTTTTTGTCCTTTCTGTTGTAGTCTAATTGTAAATAGGAATACATTTCTCGTATTTTGTGTATAACATGGATAGCCAATGTTTCATAGAAATAGCAAGGATAGCAACTGTTTCATAAAAATGATACTATTATACCTATTGAGATGAAAGTCTGCTCCTGTTGCAGATGAATATAATAATTTTTGTGATGGTCTTAGCTCAGAATATTGATCCTGCCACTTGTGGAAACCTAGTCAGGCATCTCGATTAAGCGCATCAGGAAATCAAAGGGCAGTAACTCTTACAAACTTGTACAGCATAAACCATAAAATGCTGGTTTATTTATACTCTGCTTTAGAGAGATAATGATATTTCAGTCAAACAAAATTCTGAAATAAAAATCTGAATTTGAGACAGACTGTTTAGTTTATTATGTCACATTACTTTTAGAAACAACTGGATTATTTACCAGGTCACACCAAAACTAATCCTTTGCCTGACTGATGTACAGTTCTCAAAACACTATCATACAGGATTGTAGGACTTACTTTAGCCTGTTACAATTAAAACACACCATATTCTCTAACATATTATAACTGCACTTATATGTGTGTGTCTATCTTAACAGTCAAGAGTCATAAACTCAATCAGTTTTAATTTCTACAACCTGTCTATAACTACCACATTATTGAAAAAACCTCTCTATAAGGACTCCTTGTGTATAATGTTTTTATTCACAAAACACTGAAAATTAATCAGTTGTATTAGTTTTTCACTTCATTTGTTTTAATATGCTTCTATTGGTTCATTGAAATCTAACCCAGTACACCAAATGAATGAAATTCAACAAAGTCCAACATAAAAGTATGTTAAAACCTGCTTATCTGCTCAGTTATAAGCTCATTTGACAGATGGACAAGTAAAGCATGGTGATCACATGACACAAAGCGTTACAGTATTTTTCCTCCATTAAACAGTAAAATATTCATAACAAAACGTTAGATTTGTATTATGCTTTTGCAACAAAAAATCCTTACGACAGATTTTACTAATGCAGAGAACAGCTTGTGATTGAATCACAGTCGCCAATCCTGCAACAGTGGTCCCAGTAAACCTGCCCCATCCATAACAATTACATCTGAATTGGTCACTCAAGTAAAAAATCTATACAAAATCATTTGTTTGAAAAACATGATTTATCGAAGCATCCTTCACTGTATTCAGACATTGTTTTGACAATTTCTGCTATGTCAAATTAAATTTGGTATCAGATAGGATAGAATCTGGAAGGATTAACCAGCTTTCCTGTACCTAAAATGGACACCTTAGACAGGTTTTCTGTATCTGAGATGGACACATTAGACAGGTTTTCTGTATCTGAGATGGACACATTAGACAGGTTTTCTGTATCTGAGATGGACACATTAGACAGGTATTCTGTGTCTGAGCTAGACACTTTAGTTATGCATCTACTGTACACATTAGACAGGTTTCATTATGAGATGGACACATTAGACAGCTTTTCTGTATTTCAGATGGACATTTTAGACAGGTTTCCTGTGTCTCCTTATCTGAGATGGACACATTATACAGGTTTCCTGTGTCTGAGCTGGAAACTTCAGTTCTGTATCTGAGATGGACATGTTAGACAGGTTTTCTGTATCTGAGGTGGACACATTAGACAGGTTTTCTGTATCTGAGATGGACACATTATACAGGTTTCCTGTGTCTGAGCTGGAAATTTCAGTTCTATATCTGCTGTACACATTAAACAGGTTTTCTGTATCTCCTTATCCGAGATGGACACATTATACAGGTTTCCCGTGTCTGAGCTAGGAATTTCAGTTCTGTATCTGGTGTACACATTAGACAGGTTTTCTTATCTCCTTATCTGAGATGGACACATTATACAGGTTTTCTGTATCTCCTTATCTGAGATGGACACATTATACAGGTTTTCTGTATCTCCTTATCTGAGATGGCCACAGAGAGGTTATAGGTTTTCTATTTCTAGTTTAGGAATCAACACATCCTTTGTCCACCTCTGGATATTTCTCTCAGAAACATATCCCCCAAGGTAGATATGTCACCTGGTCATTGACACTGACACACAAGTCTGAGGAAGTCGCACACAGATACAGCACAGCTATATAAAGGTCTAACAGACAATCTGCTCAGCCCTTCCTATTCCTCTTGGCATGGCCAAGATAAACTTTCGTTAATTATCGAAGTCTATGTGGTTGTCCTGTTGTCAAGTTCTTATTTATTTTTTCCTTATTTGACCATCAGCAAAGCAGGGCTGTTTGGATGTCACCAGAAAGCCTATGTTGAATATCGGAAACCTCACAGCAGCTGTTAGTGTAGCCAGCTTCGATCCTGACGATTGATCAATACTCCATTAAGCCCAGAGAATGAGGGGGCGACATAGATGGGTTCTATACCCCTTATCAACATGTGTAATTGGATTTTCTAAGCCACTGTCCTCACTTTATACTTCTAATCTCTGAAAAAACCTTCCTGGTCTACAGAAATCACATTTAGGTTTTGAACACTCAGTGTATATGGGATAATGGTTTCCTTATACACAAGTATATTAAACAATTGTATAAACAATATTCATTTACCAGTTTTATATTTGTGGTAAAATCCATTAGCCCCTTATATCTTAATTTCTTTATCATATGTTGATAATCTATCCAAACGTAATTTCTTGTATTAACAATTTTTTATTCTGTTGATAATATATATATATATATTTCAAGTTTGCTTCATATTTTCTTTAATGATTTTTCTTGAACTAGAAATGTCGGTACAACATTAATGCCCCCACAATCCCTTGCATATTGTGATATATTGCAGGAACAGATGACAAGGATTTCAAACAGACATAGATTACAAAGTCCAGTAACTAACAGTGGGATCTGATGGCAAAATTATGTAAACCAACAGGTTGAACCCACATACCAAATTTCCAAACATAACAGAAAGAAGTTAGGAAAACTGATAAAAACTACATCTAAAATTTGTCATCCAAGATTCAACCTACTACTGTAACCCTGTAATTGGAAGCAACACCAAATATTTAGTCATAATGTCTGAACATCATGAAAAAAGGTCTGCAAAACAGCCATCTTGCACAATATTCTACTTACAAAGGACCTTAATCTGAATTTGACTTTTTTTAACAGGATTCAAACCTCTATAACCCTGAAAGTCATCAGCTGTGAACAAAGTCAGAAAAATTGATATTTTCAAGATTTCCTTAGTGCAAAAAGGCCATAACTCCACCTAAATTTGGAATTTTTGGCTTTTATTTATACCTGATCTAAAGATTGAATCCATGTACCAAATTTGAAGTTGTTATATCCAAACATGAGGGAATCCAAAACACTACCTACTTACACACAATATTCTACATGCAAATTTCAATTCCATGGCTGGGATTCAAACATGATCTGTAACCCCACAGTTAAGGCTACACACCAAATTCAAATTCATTATCTTCAAAGATAACAACAACAAAACAAAAAAAAACTCTGGAAAACAGTTTTAGGATGTACAGACAGACAGGCAATGGAAAAATTCTAATTTTAATTTGATAATGCCTATTTTACAACTGGTCAGATCAGGCAGCTCATTTTGTCATATTAGAAAAGTCACTATATTTGGCATATGATCATATAAGAAAAGTATTATTATACAGGTTGTCAGGAAAGATAGGAAAAGTCATTTCATCTTGCACATCAAGCAGGTTTTATAGTCAGCGTTTACAATTTGGAAATAACTTCATAATTGAATCTATAATCACTACAGGTATCCACAGTAAGAGTTCCCACATCTCCAGTAGAGGATTGCATGGTAATTAAGCCACTAGCCAACCTACGTAATTAGCTATTAAAGTGTTGTATGTTTTGGTCAAATAATGATGCATACAATTTTCAACAACTAAATTTAAAAAAAAAAAAAAAAAGAGAGAGAAATTATCTCAAGGGACCACTTCATTAAAGAAAACTTTTTTCTCAAAATTTTTTTCTTCTTTTCACTTCTGAAAGCAAAGAAAATGAAAACTTGCTCCAAAGCTTTTAAGTTCATCAATATTTCATGATTTACATAAGCATATTCTCCTTTCTATGACTTCAAGCTGCATTTTTTGATGCAAGGGAGATTACTCCGATACGCTAAAGCAACTTTTGTATCCTTGACATCAACATCCATGCTAAAAAACATAACATCAGAGAACCACATGTTATGAATAATACAGTGCATGTAATACAAGCAACAATGTCAGACAGAGGGTGATGTTGACTGATTTCCCTGACGTGAGACTTCACAAGACTTGTCCATGAAAAATGGATTGCATGCTACGCTCTGTTAGGTATGATGTCAACAAGAATATTTCAGTTGAAACTTTATAATATGTTATAATTAGACAAAAAATAAATATACACACAAACATCTCTTTGAATGGTAATTACGTCACAAACAAGTGTAATGTCAATTCAGATAGATTGACAGCTTCAAATCTATTCCGTTTCACCTGTTTGATTATGAACACATTTTCAATTCTGCAAAGGGAGATAAATAAGGAAATTTATGTCGAGGTAATGTCACATCCAAATCTATACATTCATTTAATAAGAATGACATGAAATCCTACACAGAGAAAAATTACATTGAGTGTTTTATTACGCAGTTTGAATAATGTTAATTATAGAAGTTGTGATCTACATGAAGGAGAACTGGCTGACTGTAACACAGACATTTCAAGCAAGATGACACAAGGCTAAATCAGTCTTCTTAATATACATTTACAGTTTTATACAAATCTGAATCTACCAGGCATTTGTCAAAAGTAGACAGCCTTTAGATATTTTGGATAACTTGTAATTTCTTGATACTTTAACCATGGTACTTACAAATTTTTTTTAATACATTTAAAACATATCTTTGTTTATAGTATCATTTAAATAAACATTATTTAATACATTTAAAACATATCTTTGTTTATAGTATCATTTAAATAAACATTATTTAATACATTTAAAACATATCTTTGTTTATAGTATCATTTAAATAAACATTATTTAATACATTTAAAACATATCTTTGTTTATAGTATCATTTAAATAAACATTAATGTAGTGATTTATTTCTTTTTCTTGCTAAGATATCTTCATCAATTATTAAGAGTAGAGCCGATGTTGTTAGAAATGAACCACAAGAAATTAGTATCAACAGCATAACTCTTTGATAAATTTAATTGTTTTCTCCCAGAAACACTAGATTTTTATATATAAAAAAGGCATGAATTCTTGCAGTGATACAAGATTTTCAAAAGAACATGTCTTTAAAAATTGTTGATTATAAACATAAATATATATATAGTATATCTCATGAGGTATTTGTCATGGTGTAGTTATCACAAATCAGGTGTAAATTAATGAGTTAAATTTTGAAAAAACACATTTTAAGCACATAATATCACACAAATCATACACACAAAAAGAGGCCTTAATTATACTGTACACGTGTCAACAATGTTGAAAACTTGCTGAATCCTTCCTTATACTTAAATCTTTACCATTTCTAAACCACGTACAATTTTTTACATGTACTATGCCTGGATCAGGCTTCAACCCTTTTGAATCCTTATTGTGTGTGTTGAATGGCTATGGCTAGACACAACAGTATTATACAAGGCACATGTACAACAGTGTATCAAACCTGTGTTAGAACGATGATGGTTGTCTGTCGTCTGCTTCCTCTGTGTGTCTCTCACACAATGATTTCACCGTCAACAAATGTCACCCAGGAATCACAACCAATTCTCAAACACTCAGAAATTATTTTCGACAGAAATTGAACCAGATAAGTCCATCACATATATCTAATAGTACACCTAATGCTAGGCTGGAGTACAACCTTAAATAGAACTTGCCTCCCAATTGACTCGCTTGGGTAATTACTCAAAACACCAGCTACGTAATCATAATTAAGTCGTAAAAATACACATCTCTTTTTGTAAAGTTCGGTCATGCATGGATCAGATATAAAGCTAAGTCGCAATCAACACGATCTTTTATCACAGATAGCATTAGTTACAGGCCTACACTATACATTGCATTCAATTAACTCCACTGCCCCACCAACTTGTTTCAGTAATCTGACGCTACTACAACTATGATACTTACACATTCAATACAATTTTTTCTTAAAACAATATTATGTAATTTATCACAGCTTTTAAACTGATCAAGATTTGACAACTGAATACAATAGGTCTCTAATCATGTCAAGAATAATTGGTAAGATATTTTTCCCCTATGGGTAAGCCCCACATACATTACAAAATCTGACACGACTTCGAGGTCAAAACACACTAGGTCACATGACAGCTGTCATTGTTATTCAAATACCGATGGTTGTTCAAATTGAAAAAAATCAAGATATACGTTTTTACATTTTTTTGTATTTTCTTAATGACCAAAATATCTGAGTTTAAATATATATTGTGCATATTTCCACAGATTCTGATTTAGACAGGGATTGTATATAGAACAGATCAAACTGTATAATGGTGGGATCAATTTTCAAAAAAAGTCTGCAATTTTTTAAATCAATGATTACAAATATTACATAAATACATCACAGGCAAATGTTGTTAACAACAGCACTTCAAAAATACAAAAAGAAGATTACACAAAACCCACCTAATAAAGCTCGCCATGTAAAATCCCCTGTGTTGTGATATTTGTTATATGAAGGGATTTAATACATTTGGAAAATCATCATCACAACATGATTGTGAGAGTTGCGTCTTACTTATTAATTATCATCACAGTTCTACATTCATAAATACTCATATGTCAGCAGCTTCAAAAAGCCTTGTTAGCTTTCATAACTCAAACTGGAGCTTTTTCACATCAGTAACAAGAATACTTGAACATTTAGTGATTTGAGGTTTTTTAATTTCCAGATGTGTGGCTTATATAACGATGCAATTTATATGTGGAGGAAAACAAAAATAATCAACACAATGACGAAAACCTTTGTAGTGTATGTAATGTAAGCATCATTATGATATGTATTGTTCATTAGCACTGTAGCCAGGTACATCTAACATGTACTGATCTACTCATATGACAGCTACAATATTGGGTTTTTTTCTGGCTACACTCAACAATATCAATACAGCGGGTAAAAATTTCTTAACACAACAGAGGATCTGCAAAAAAATATTGGGTTTTTAAATAAAAGCATTTAGATTTAAAAAATGGGAAAAAATTGTAAATCCACAAATATTATTTCTAAAAAAATATACTAAGATATGGGTCAAACCACTGATGACATTGTAAAGCATGTAGACCTTAGTTCATATGATATTCAAATGGACAATTCATGGTAAAATCTTTTTCAAAACAAACAGGCAGATTTCTAGAAGACAAATTAAGATTGTTTTTCCTTCAACAACTGTATGTTATTTTCCTATATCAAATAATCAGGGTTATTAAAGCTATACCAACATTTTAAAAATTCTTTTAACAAGACAATGAAATATATAGATCACATAAAGTCATGTAGTCATGTAGAGAACGGTCCCTTCAGTCACATTTTGTAGATATATTAAGGTCCACAAATGTTTTTGAAATTTCAAACATATATAAGAAATATTCATGTGATTTTCCTGCTCAACAAAATACTGAATGCTAGTATATACAAATACATTACAATATTTTAAAATAATTTTACTTTATCTTCAGCGAAAAACACAAAATATCTCTCAATGGAAGTAAAACATGAACCATTAAAAGCTTTATCTTCATTCAACATCCTGCGTTTTCATAAAAAAATCATGAACATAGCATATTTTAATGGCATCCTTTCAGTTATCACGTAACCATGACAACCATTGCAGTGTGTTCCACCAATATTACCATGCTACATTTGTGTGTAAGAGAAGACATCATGAAAAATATTTAGAGTTGCTTCCCTTCTCTCACCCTTTCCCATTTCACACACACATTAAAGCTGTAGCGGAGAACAGAACAACTACTCTAATGTACCCAGAGTTCCTATCCCTTGTAGTCTCTGAAACATAGTCTAGATAGCTAGATAGGAGATAAACAGGATCTTTTTGTCAGATCCTTGTCCATTTTTTCAATAAATTATACAAGTTTTCAAAATTTCCATGAACTTTTGGTGGAAATGATATCTAAAGAAACATACTGCTAGTTGGCATATCAAGGTTCAACATTTGCTGGATACACATCTCATATTCTGAAGTATTTACTATCAATTAATTTATATGATGGTTTAAAATATATTTCATATGAAAACCATCACAGAATAATGAAAATACAAAAAAAAAGTATATATATATCATATGGGATTTTTTTTAAATGTGGCATTTAAGGCATTCAAAGTAAAACTAAAAACACAACAGAAATGTACATCAGACATAAGTGTTATTTAAACTTCAGCTTGAAATTGTACAATTTTGTCTGTGACAATTACGATATTAATTAGATGAATCAATTAAAATGAATATCTTCATTATAAACATAAATAACAAGACGGTTACAGTCTCCTAAATGAACATCCACAGTTTCAACAAATTGTTTTTATGACATCATGGATTATCTGATCTTCTTGGTGTTTATTATCAAAAAGAATTTTCAATTTGTTTTTATGATTGTCTCTTCTTTGATGAAACATTGAATTAACGAAAGATCAATTTTATTTGAAAATAACTTTGCAAATACCATTTTTTCCCCTTCGTACAATAATGAAGCTTTATATTTAGACTGAAAAGTACATTTCTATTTTTATTTTTGCCTGAAAAGTACATTTTCTTTTTAAACTCAACTGAAAAGTGCATGATTAAACAAACTAAAAAGTACATTTCAAAAATGTAGAGAAGAATATTTTTGACCAATAATGTTCAAAATGAAACACAGGCTTCAAATCTACATATCTTATTGAAAACAAATTACCTGTTCAAAAAATCAGATGAAGGAAACTCTTCAACTCTTTTATTGTTGTTTTAAACAATGAATAACTGTGTTAAACTCAAATTTATATTTTTGGCAATTTATTTATTCTACCTTTATATTCAAAAAACTTGCAACTTAAATCACAAATTACAGGTAGATTTAAAACAGAAAATCGGATAAAATTGATCACCTATAGATCTCTACATTCTTTACTGAAATTTTCCTTTTAGCATCAAATGAGTGAAAACGTAGAAATTTAATCAAGAAAATAACAAATTTAGATGCTTTCGCAAAATATTTCAGATGACAAATTCTCTAATAAATACATGTATGAATAATGAAGATTAAATTTTACATTTCAAACCAAATTTATGTCATTCCTTAAAAACGGTCTCAGTTATGTAACAATACGAGAATCAATTTTGCACATAATGTTGCAGAAATACACACACACATTCACTATACTTAGTCTTGTAAAAATTGGAATTTTCATCACGAATTCTTTGCAAAGACATTTATTTAATAACAATACAAATAAATCAATGTCTTGAAGGAAATTTTTAAACCTGAAAGTAAATGTTCAAACTTACCTTCGTAATCGGAGAGTGCTTGTTTTAATTATACACAGGACAGAGTTAGTTAAAGATCTGGAGTTATTTATTGGTAATTTGTTTATAAGCATATAAGAATCTATATTAAGAAATCACCAATGAACTGCTGAAATTGAAAATATATTTGCTTCTAATGTTGAATTTTTTTTTTAATTTAGTGATTTAGTGAGTGGCAAGCAAACATTCCAACAACGTTGAATACATAACAGATTTTCCTGAGAAATTCAAATTATATAATTGCATTATTTTTTGACAAATTTTTCTCATGTCTCACTTCTTAGCCAACAATTTTTTTTTAATTTCAAAATTCAAATCAAAATGCAGAATTTCTTTAATCTATATCAACAAATCTACTGGAAATAATAAAATTCAAATTAACCAAATGTTACAATGGTCAGACATTTTGAGTGTTTATTGTTGTATATGTCATCATTCAGACAGAATGAGAAGAGAAACAAAAAATAGATCAAGGTCATTCTACGTTACAGGAACATCAAACTTTGTTATTAGAAGCACAATGCTACCTACAATGCTGGACGACAATTTTCTTCACTGACGTTTCAAATTAGGAGTAAAAATCTTACCTCAAATCCATCTTTACCGCGTCGTCATAGAGGTACTGTAACAAAAAGAATTATCAATTAAAAACCAGGTAAATTCACGCTGAATACAGTATTGTATGAATCCTAGTTGAAACAAAATGATGATGTTTCATTTAACTAACTTAATAACAGAAATATCAATCTATAATAAAACATATTATGATACATTTTTGTGTAGAATGTGTCCAAAGTTTTCACAAATAATAAGCTAAAAATATCAAAACTGTTTTTGAATAACTCAAAATTTTGACATCTTTTGTAATGACCTATTAGTGAAACAAGTCCCCTCTCCCCCCAAAAAAATTAATGTCAGAAAGAAATATGTAGATCTAATTGATCTAAAAAAGATATTATGACCGATTCATATAAAGAACATTATCCTATAAGTCTTAATAGCTTACCCTATGAAGTAGCCCCGATGTAGATTTAAAGAGTTGAAACATTTTAACACACTATCACATAGGATGGCTAACAGCCCACCAAATACGCCTTCTTTGGATGCTGCAGTTAATATAACCAAATTAAAACCTAACCGCTCGTTTTAATTCTCCGAAATCGGTGCCCATTTCTCTGTGTCGACCTTCAGTAGCTATCAAACTACTCCTTTTAGCAATATATCAGCCTAAATTGATATTGTGTTTTTCCATTATAAGGAAAACAACGCCTCTCAAATCGTTACATAAATCTCGTCTCGAACAATTAAATGTAGTGTTTAATTCATTAATTAACAGACAGTAAATCTTCCTTGAACATGTTGAAAAATGGCAAAAATACAACTCTTGTATAAAAAAACGCCCCTTTTACGTTTGTCGATTCCCACATGTCTCCGTCAAGCAGGAGATTAACATTTCACCAATAGATTTCACATTAGTAACACTGATGCAGTGTTAAGTGAACACTGGTGATTTTTCTTACCTGTTTTTTCCCTACCGATATCGATTAAAACTCTTTATTATACAGCTATTGTTATTTACTGCATGTCAGGTTAAGACTTTCTGTTTCCTCCTGTTGGAAGAGAACTATAAGGCTTAATTCCAGTTTTCAACTCCAGTACTGAATGAATTAATTTAGGAATTTATTGAATGATTTGCTGACAGCAAGCACTTTACGTTTGTCACACTTTCTTCAATACCTAATATTAAGCTATAAAGGCTGACAGTATTGTTTTAAAGGGGCCAGGAACAGAGCTTACAACTCACAGGAAATGTTAGCCCGCAATAAGCCCTTGCATAGTAATAAGCCCATCTATTTTTGTTGCTGTTTCATTGAAGAGCAAACAAATGTTATTTATGTTATTTCTATGTCATTCAAAAAAATCCATTCCATTTGAGTCACCTTGTCTTATTACAGTATTGATACAAAGGTGTAGAGGTGGAGGCAGTTGGTAACTAAAACAGGAAAAGATTTAAGGGAGCAAAGCTAGTGTGAAAACGTCAATGTCAATCATATTCGAAATATTGTTGGATTTGACAAAGAGTTGTCAAAGAGAAGCTGATGTTTGACTCAAAGTTGAAGTTAAAATATGTGAATTTTACACATGTTGTTGAAGAAAAAATGCAAGAAAACACCAAATGTAAACATATCATACTCCAAACTCAAATTAAATAAAAAATAGAGCAAAAATATGAACTAAAGAAAGATTTACACAGAGACTCTTGTAAAAGCACTAGGAAAATGTAGAAGACCAGGTGTTCTGGAAGAGCAAGTGTCTTCTGTTTCATCTACATGTAAATCTTTGTCAATTAAAGGAGTTCTGAGATATTGTAGAATGTTGAATAGAGAGAGTGAATGGTCAAACTGAGCCAAATTACATTAAGACAGGACATCACTGGCACGGAGACAAATTTTAAGTATCTGTTGTACAGAAATGTTTAATTCTAGTCAATATCTGAATAGTACATGTAACTATGTACTCTGTGGATAGATATGTTTTTGATAAAGCTAAAAATGGAAATCACCAACCAAAAGTATCATCTGACTCAAAGGTAAAGTAAAGGCCTATTAGAGAATACTGCAGACAAAACCATTTTGTTATTGCCTATTAAAATAAAGTAGGTTGAAGAGGGCTTATTACAAAACACTGGTTTATTGCTGGATAGATATGGTAGACAAATGTAAAACTTCATCTTTTATCGTTTTAGATGGTACATATATTTTTTCTGGTTGGTTTTCAATAAATTTCATTAAAACTTGCAAAAAAGATCCCAAACCATAGAAAAAAAGGTCATCATTGAAAATGATGAATGCAACTTTATTGGACAGAAAATGTTTACAAAGGGCAATAACTCTGTACTTTTAAGAGGTTGCAGGTCCTAAATTTGAAATAAATGCACATGATCTTCGTATGAAAAATTTATACACCAAGGCTGTTAACTCTGGGATTGAGGAGTTGAGGGCTCTGAATTTGTTACACTGCACATTGTCTTAGTATGACAATATACACAAAAAGTTTCATGATAATTGCTTATTTGTGGGAAAAGTTATGCTTTGGACACCAAATGGGGATGGACAAAGTGGCAACTATATGCTTCACTGAAACTTTTTAAGGAGCATATAAATGTTTTTAACAAATCTATACAACAAATCTATAATCAAATGTGATTTTTGTAAGCAATATATTCAGCATATCATACATGACACATTTTTCTGAGGCAGTGAATTAGCACACATGTGGAATTACTGAGTGTATGAAGTGGTTTAATGACTGCCATTTTCACAAACTCATCTCATGTTCACTATCATGGCTAAGTAAGGCCAAAAAAGTTAAAGCTACCATATTCAAATATGGCAAATACCTGGTAATGAGTTGAAAATAAGTAAAAATTTTGTCTCCAATCTGGGGTGTGGCATACACTTCAGTTAGTTTCAACCTTTCATATCATATTTACATAACAAGCATATGTGTCTATTTTGTGATGAACCACAACAATACAGTATTATATAAACACAGAAAATGAGGTGAAAACCAAAAAAAATTGCACAACCCAACCATAACCACAACCGTCACAGACAGATGCTTGTCACCAAACACCTTTAAGTTTCATATTGGTTATGAATATGTAAACACATGTTATTGCAAGTTTGTAAAAAAGAAAAATCAATTTTATTTTGTGCCAACTATCACAAGGCAGTACTGTAGACAAGATGGGCGGATGTAAAGTTCAAACATCAACGACGACACATTATTGAAATCAATTTAAAGATTCGGAAGTATGATAAAGGGATATGATACATCAGCCGTCTTCAATATATTGATTTGCAATATTTCATCATTTTGTGTAAACAAAGTTGTAAATGAGTTTGTAATTGTACTCTAAGTTATATTGAAGTCAAGTTAATCACAATCTTTTTAATTCTGCATCAAACTGTTTCCGTTTAGTGCATGCTTTTATATAGACCCATTTTGTAAAGTAGAAATGTAAATGAAAGATGTTATTGGATCCAAAACATATTATTAAGTCTAAATACTATTATTTTATTACAGAAATCAAATAGTTTATGTACTTAATTCCTCATTTTATTTGTGATCAAACATACTTCCTGAGTATATTTCACAGGACAAAAACAACTTACAGAAAGTAAGCTCAAAAAGTGTATGCACAGAGGTACATAAACTTTCTTTAATAGTCAGAACCTAAACAAGGTGGAATTTAAGTTTTCATTTGATAACTCTGAACTAGTATTTTTATTCAGATGAACAGTGGTCACTCTGGGCTCATCATAAGTGAAATTGATTACAATATATAACTCAACGCTTAGTCATATCATAAATATAATGTAAGACAGGTGCAATTACACCTTTTGTGACATCATTAATAAATCTTGTTCTGATGTCACATGACTGTTTCTGTCGTATAAAAAAAAACTGTACCATCCACATTAAAACCAACTTTAAAGTGCCACCCCCCGCCATACCTCCCTTCAGAAATCTGGTTTTGTAATAAATAGAATTGTACATTTGAGTCTATGTATCATTTAATAATTTGATATGGCACTTGCTTAAATGTTGACGACATATCATCAATAAATTCCATATTACACTCGTGTAAGATCCTCTACATAGTTCAATTCCTATGTTCATGGATACGTAAATCCCTCCTATATTGAAATAACTTCAGTGCATGTCTGCCAATCATTATTTGTTCAAACTTTATAATACAATTTCAAATGTATCCAAACAAGTAATTACTCTGTATGATTTTGCTGTTTATCTTTCTTCTCTGCAAAAGCAAGAAACTTTCAGGAAAAAGGAAAAAAAAATACAAAAGACAATGATGCAATGACATTAGAATATAATTCCTTTACATGACTAATAAAATAGAAATGGAAGAAAAGAATGACATGAAACTGATAACCGTTCTTTTTGAACAGTTGTATGGTGGGTGACTTTTATTATAGGAATGCAACAATGAAGTCAGTCTAACTGGCAAACAAAAAAACCTTAATCACAACAACCCAGAAATGAAACTCTAGTCAAGGGACGATTTGTAGACAAAGTAGAATGGTGAATCGGACACGACTATAAATCTCTTTTTCCAATCCATAACTGACTGGTTTATCGTGTAAATATAGATTTCCTTTCACGACTTGCATTCATATACAACCGCCTATAACATATGATATACACTTGAACGGAAACAGGCCTCCGGGATTAAAGGAACGTAACAATGCCAGTAGTAAACTGTTGAGTTAGAACAATATATAGCTGGTATGAAGTCATGTACACACAGCCTGTAATTGCACAGATTGTACAATTATTTCCTGTACCTATTACAGACAGTGTATAACAAAACAATAATATGGTATACAAAAACGACAAATCAAATGCTAATATAATACGACTTGTTTACGAGCGTTTAAAGTCTAAATCGAAATCTTATTGCTAGCTCCTGAAATTCAGTTAAAACTTTAAAAAAAAACAGAATTTTTAAGGTTTCATTCACATTATTCTGACTTACAAAATCTTCTGTTAGCTCTGAATCAGGGTGAAAGCATCCCTGGTTTTGTCATCAAGAACTCTTCTGTTCAATTAACAAACAAGAAAAAGAACCTGTCTTAAGCCTTTCAAATTACCGTTAATTATTTCCAACAGTAGAAATCATTTGTAGTCTTTCTTGGACCAACTGGTATCTGTTTGGTTTCTGTTCATTGTAAGCTAGAAGGAATATACCAATTAATTGATAGAATAAATTGCTCATTACCAGACAGATATGCAGATGTTAATACCAATAATTACTTCTTTCTTCACAAGCTGGTTACATGGTCTTGCTTTGAACCTATGTATTTCATTGAGAGACCAAATAACTTATGTCTACAAATTTTAAAATAACAGGATGTCTAAATGTGGACTTTCAAGAATAACTATAGCTTTTTCCCTTTGAGAATAACTTCTGATTCTCTATTTACAATCTGTAGTTTTGTTTTTAATTGTGTCATTGTAGTACAACCATTAAGCTTGTAACAACGGTCCAGATTTCATGATGTAACATAAAAAGCCCTCTACTTGGCCTTTAATAGGACTTTTGGGGCCATTAATGGGCCCCGTTCTCAATTTGTAATATATTCCTGAAAACCTCCTTCCCAATTCAACAATTTTTTCTTCCCAACTGAGGCAAAAATGCCTCATCCCTAACTACTGGAAAGCGCCCTGCTCTACAATATGAGGAACATCTGGTTTCTATACTTAATTTGTTTAAATCCCTCCTGAACTGCAGTTTGTGTACTGTCTCTCTTAAATTTTAATGAAGTTTTGATAACTCTGTTCAAACTGTAAAATTGTAATCTAGAATCGCCTCCATTAGGCAAAAGTTAGCAATTATATTGACAAGACAAAGGCAACAGGTTATAAACCTCTCACCCCAACTTGTATCAATTATATAGCTTCTGACCTTCAAACTTTAAAACACTTTGAAGAACCAGGTGGTTAAGTCACTGTGATGCTTGTAAGCTATGCAACAACAACAGGAAGACAAAAACAGCTTGGAATGTCTTATTTTATCAAATCAATCTTATTTTAATGTATCTTGTAGTGTGCTACGCCAAATATGTCTTGAAGCCAAATCTTTTCATTAATGTATATCTTATCAAACCTACACCATCAATCAGTATATTTTCCTTCTTGTTTCACCATGTTGATATTTTTTTTATTACAAATCTTTTGAAAAACGCAAATGTAATCATTAAATAAAAGCTGAAACAAAAACGTGAGATAATAAAAGATAACTACGATTGAACTTCATATAAAAATACCAGTCATGTCTATTTTTTAGAAGCTTGTACATAGTAAACCTTTACAGGTTGTAATAAGGTCAAAGAACTGAGTACCAATTTTTTGTTCTCGGAAAATGTCAGGTGTACTGGAAATTTGTGTCATATTAAAAAGATAAAAGATTTCAACAACTGTGTTTACATGCCCTTTTATATTTTCACCACAACTTTCATACCAAAGAAGTGTCCTCCACTCTCCTAGAATATCTAATGGTTTTCAAAATCAAAGCATATCAATAACAACACTTAAAACATGTGTTTATGTTTTTCTTTTTTTCCTCAATATTTTCAGTTTTACAAAACGTAAGAAATATGACTGTATACTATTTTGATGATGGAAAATGTTATCTTTTTCCATTGGGAATCTTCACACCTATACTATGTTGATGTAGGAAAATGTTATCTTTTTCCAATGGAGGTCTTCATATCTTTTGCAGTCAATTGAAATGCCAGGTTTTGACATGCTTACTGAATGAGGACTTGCATTATTGGTAGTTCTTCTACTTTCAATTTCTTTCCATTTAATTTCACACATGCTGTTACACAAATTGACTTTTCAGCACCAACAGGTAGTGTTGATCATTAAAAAGTCATTTTTACATCGCCTGGCTGTTTCTATATTACACTAATCTGCAGGACACTGACCGCAGCCTCTAGGACTTTCTACATTGACACAGAATCTGTACTGTCATATCACTGAACTGTGCTGGTTATTGGAAAAATTCATTTGAATAAACCACATATATTTCTAAAAGGATCCTCACAACTGTGGTAAAAACCAAGGTAAACACCAAATGAACCAATACTTTGTTATGAAGACACAACTACCGTATACAGCTTCTGAGTGAATCAAGATGGTATAACAAAGCTTATTCTATAATGGTGGAAGGTTTTACTGTATAATGGCGACAGTATAACAAGGTTTTACTGTAAAATGATGACAGTATAACAAGGTTTTACTGTAAAATGGTGACAGTATAACAAGGTTTTACTCTATAATGGCGACAGTATAACAAGGTTTTACTGTATAATGGTGACAGTCTAACAAGGGTTTACTGTTATATATTGACAGTATAACAAGGTTTTACTCTATAATGGCGACAGTATAACAAGGTTTTACTGTATAATGGTGACAGTCTAACAAGGGTTTACTGTTATATATTGACAGTATAACAAGGTTTTAATGTATAATGGTGACAGTATAAAAAAGTTATACTGTATAATGGTGACAGTATGAAAAAGTTATACTGTATAATGGTGACAATATAACAAGGTTTTACTGTATAATGGTGACAATATAACAAGGTTTTACTGTATAATGGTGACAGTATAACTAGGTTATACTGTATAATGGTGACAATATAACAAAATTTTACTGTATGATGGTGACAATATAACAAGGTTTTACTGTATAATGGTGACAGTATAACTAGGTTATACTGTATAATGGTGACAATATAATAAGGTTTTACTGTATGATGTAGGTAATAAATCAGGTTTTATCTGACAAAAGTGGCAACATGTTAAAGTTTTACTGCTTCCAAAGCTTAATGCTGATAAACTGGACAAGAAATTTAATGTTTCATAAATCACATGGATTTGATAAATACAAATGGTTTACAATGACCAATATCACTTACATCTATCTGAAATGAAAGAATATTTGATAAATATTTGCCAAAATTCTTTCTCGGATATACAAATGTTCTTCATTAGGAGAGCAATTACAAAATCTGGAAATCATTGATATAACATAAGCACCAGATGACCTCAAGTTGACCCCACAAATCAGTTAATAACAACAGCACACAGCAAATATACAAGTATAGAGTCAACATAGCCATGATTATAAATACATGAATACAAACCATTGGTGGAAGACTTAGTGACTTAATCCCAAAGAAATGACCACTGATGTCCAACTGCTTTGATAGTGAAAAATGGTCACACATAGATTCTGAGTTTGTACATTTGACATAAATACAAGATATCACGACCTGTGTAAAGGTCGACCTTTGACTTGCTGGTTCCACTTGTTCCTAAGTAAGTCCTATGTCAACACTTGGCCATAGAAGTGGTACAACAGGGACAGTTTGGCTGACTGTACCTCTCTGTGTTATATAGACACACTGCTATACTCAGCTGCCTGTCCTGAGAATAGCCTCACTACTAATTCTGGTTAGGTAAACACGTGGCTCCTACACACATATGTCACAGGTAAACACTAGCTCTTCCAGGTGTTTGTTTAACTTCAACACTACCCTTCTGTAAGGCTTCTTATTATATGACCAAAATAAAACTGTTCCGCATATCTTATTGATTGTTAACAACATTTAGGCCATCTAATGCCTTATATTAAAGGCCTTCTTACACTTTTTCGAAGTGGGGGGAGGGGGAGGGTTTGTTCCAATAATAATTTTCTTCAGATGTGTTTTTTCTTGTTGGCTCAGGGCAATGACATCAAATCCCCGTTACCGATTAATTCATTTTTGATACATGTGAATACACTTGTCACAAACACAAGGAGTGGTCGTTCAGAATGAATTACTTCCATCTGCTTCTATAATCTTAAAATGAAGGATTACACTAAAAAGTCTGGAGTTCCTCACATTTTCAGCACAAATTTTTTCACATATTTTTTGTAAAAGGAGACTCAATAAATTGATGACATTGTGTGTTCCATATAACACACACTTGACAACCTTGAAAAAAAAAAAAAAATGAAATCTGATGACATTCACATTGATTTCTCATAATTGTAATTTTTTTATAGCCGTTTTAGGACTCAGAAAAAATTGATTATCAGTTTGAACACCAAATGGTTTTTCAAAGTTGATTTACAAAGATATCTCTTTTCAAAATCATTAAAAAAGACCTGATATTTTTAGCCTTGGTCTAGTTGATACAAGATTTGGTAACTAAAAAATAGGTTAAACATTCACGTCTAAAAAGATTTGAGTAAACAGTGTGCTTATTAAACAGATTTTTAGATAACACAACATTGAGTTTCAAAACATGTACATTTACATCTGTAATTTACGTCTGCAGATTACATGTAGTTTATCTAATACAAAATCCTTATATTTTTCACAGATGAAGATATGAAATAAGTGTTTAAATCTCAACCATGGAGCTTACAGTGGACAGTGGTCAACTGATGGCCAGTACACAGAGACCTGGATCATCAGAGAGGTGACAATTTGGGTTAACTTGATAGCCTACAGTTACTATCCCAAGGTCAAACACAGGTCAACTTAAAGGACAAGTGTACTGAAGTGTACTGTTAAAGACATGGAGACATAAGCAATGTAAGTGAATCATGTATCATGGTCCCTTCTAAAAATATCCTTCAAAAATACTCTTCTATCAGCATCTATATTGTCAGACAGGGGACGCAATTACAACATAAAGTTTGACGAGTTAAGGAATGAAAAATGTTTTTCAACAACAAAAATATTAAGTAAATTTTTCTAATCTTTACAACTTTCAGAAACATCAATGTTCCAAATGAAGAAGAAAACATGGGAAGTAACCCTGGAACAGAAAAAAACTTTTTTGTTTGAATGGCCAATCTTTTACATATAAAAGCAAAAAAAGATGCTTCAAATGGAATTAAGAGGAATTCTTTTCTGTTCTCATAACTAATTGATTAAAGTAATATTGATTGAGAATGATAAATAAAGGGGGTTAACTCTAACCAAAAAAGGGGTATCATAGGTAGGGCAACACAAAACCTAAGTAACAGTGTTAAATGCAGTCTATTTTTCCTTAATAGTAGTTTGACTTATTTTAAAGCATATTATTTTGAAATGACATATTTAATCAAAATAAATTTGAAATTGTCTTTCTAATCTTACTCTTTAAAATATAATTGAAAATGTCGTTCCCATCTTTAATATCCTTGTTTGACAAATAGTAAATGTTAGTAGTGGAAATCATCTAAATGAAAATTTGAACCAGCTGAAGCAAGTTTGTGTCAAACACCAAACAACACTGATCATTATTCAAACAAGGATTTTGCCAGAACTAGGGTGATACATTCCAGAACTGCTATCAACAATAAAATATCACTTTTAAACTCTTCTGTTTTTAAAAACATTAATTTCAGACCTTGATTAAAATTTCAAGGCTTGCAAAACAATCTTTTTCAAACATTAAAAATTCAGAATGAGAAGGCTGAGGTTTTTGAGATGGTAGAATAGCTTCATTGTTATTTTCACTTCAACAAATCTTATAATCATATGTTTTTATTAAAGAACATAATAATCCCCCTTTTCAAATACATTTTGAAATTAAAATTTGACAAAGGAAGTTGAACTGCTGGAAAGTAGATATGTGAATAATTATCCTAAGAAAAAAAACACCTATATAATGTCTCCATCCATTATTTTTTTCACACAAAGCATAAAAGAGCTTATGGTTTGGTAAAACATTGATTCTATTTATACTTACAGTAGAAAAATATACCCCAGTGTATGTTAGTTTACGTTTAACATTATATTAGAGTAACCTACAGACTTTGAAATTTTGTGCTACATTAATAAAGCCACTTTACTAAATATCAAGTCTGCAGGGCATTTATTAGTATATATAAACTTTAAAACAAGGTTAAAAAATTGTATGAGTATAAAACAGGCCAGTGTGACACTTACATATATCTATATATACAAAAGTAAGGTGAATATTCCATTAATATTGAATTACCTGATGATATACTGGGGTAATGATAGGGAGGACTGTTACTGATCAATGTTTTGTCAGTCTTAATGGGAATCATTACAGAATTATACAAGATGCTCCATCCCTATGTAAATCAGGGAGACAAAGGAATGTATAAGGTATTTGTCACAAAAAAAAAAAAAAAATACACTATGAAAGTTACAATCATATTGTAGTCCTGCTACAATTACTACAGTCACGAATTAGTCATTAGCACCGACAACAGCTGATATACTTCTACACCAACAGACTGAAATATCAAACCGAATTATAACATTGATACAGATTTGTGATATACACTGTCATTTGATAAGTATTACATAGGATGTTAATAAGTCTGATATATATATATATATATTTACCTGTGATCCCCTTGTTGTTAAAGCTGATTGAGTTATATCTCTTTTTTTCTTTTCCAAAAGTAAAAAATGCTCTACTTATCATTAACTCCAGGGATCACAATATTTCAAAATCTGCAGTTAAGTATCCTTCAATGTGATATTTGCAGTGAGCCTAATATTACTGTGTGCATTTTATTTCATGCTGAAGACTTTTTTCATCTATGAAGGCCTGGAATCACCAGTGAGAAAATTCACTTAAAGGCTGTTTAACGGTAATATCTTTAGAAACAGGATTTGAAGGTTTGAATTACGTCTTCTTGAGAAATTTAAGCAAAAAAACTTTCCACTAAATTAAGATAATTAAAGGAATATGTATTCAACTGTAAATTCTTATTCAGGATAAAAAAAATTATATAAGGGAGATAACTTTATCCATATAAGGGAGATAACTCAAACATATTATCACAGACCTATTGTCTTCAACAACTAAGTGTAAAAGATGTCTGATACAAAAACTGATGGTACAATCCTGATGTGTTCTCATGTGTACCATGGGGTAAAATCCAGATAGGTTCCAAATGATGTATACAATACATACACTAAAGTTGCCACATGCTTTGATGTTGATTGCAATATAATGTAGTAGTGATCTAAAATAATTCCAGTAGTTCATGATAAGTAAAGCATTAGATACAGAACGATGAGAATGAGATCACACCATTATGGTCCACTATACTACCATTTAATCTTAAATAGTTCACATGCCGTACACGTTTTGATAGTAAAACAAAAATTCTGCAAACCTCACACTTAATATCTGTTCATTCTTGTTTCCTAAATATCATTATATAAAACCCCCGAAAATTATTGTGTACTTTATAAATGTGATTTTTGTCACCATCTATTTAATTTAAACCTAACTGAAAGTCCTTTCTATTCAGAGAAGACATCATACTGATTTTTCAGTGTGAAACTCTTTAGCAAAGAGTGGTATAATTCACAGCATTGTAGCATACCTCCTTAAGCAAGTGAATCAATATTCTCCAGGAAATGGATTTATACCGGTTAGTTATCTCCTACCAAGTTGTACTATTATTATCCAGCTTGTTATGTAATCCACTGGGCCCACAATAAAATAGAAGAGTTTGTAAATAATCTGCCTTTGGGATGACAGGCAGATAAACAAATTTCTTTATTGTGTAATCATCACTTCTATTTATCACTAATTCTGTAAATGTATATAACAATTTAAACTTTGCTTAAGCTGAACTTGATCGACATCAATATTTAAAGCCTACTTCTCTTCAATTCTATTTCATTAATGTTATTTCTTTGAGAGTCAAACAATGTTTACAAACAGACATGAATGCAGCTAAAACTGTAATACAATTTTTCAACCCTATCAACAGATTAATATGATTGACTTGTATTTTGATATTCTGATTGCCTCTGTAGCACACTTACTCTAGTATACTGGATCAATGAGACTCAAAGCTTTCACACACATTAGAGACTTACCAGTTATTTTCAAATATCATTTTTGTCTTTCTTTATCCCCAAAACATTATTCATTGGCATTCTGGTTAATTTGCAATGCCTTTCTAAATCTTGAAATACAACATTTGTAAGAAATTCTTCATTATTGAATAGAAATTTGTAATTTTTCACCATGCATTAAGCTAACAAGCCATGGAGCAACTGTTTCATTCTAGCCGCTCAGATGTTCTCAAATTCGCCTTGTATTTAATTAATGGCCAAGGAAGTGAAATAGTTTGTCAACATTACTAAGTTTGTTTAAGGCTGCTTTCAGGCAGTTATTATTGAACACCTAAATATAGACAGAAATACTGATGGTCACATTTAGTGTATAAAATCAGGCTTCATTTACTAGTACACTTGGGATTTACGTGCTAGCACACCTCAACTCCTTTTTCTAGCACATCTAGACATCATTTACTAGCATACTAGGGCATCATTTATTAGCACACCTCGTCTCCTTTTGCTAGCACACCTCGACTCCTTTTGCTAGCACACCTTGACTCCTTTTGCTAGCACACCTAGACTTCATTTGCTAGTACACTTAGACTTTATTTGCTAGTACACATAGACATAATTTGCTAGTACACCAAGACATAGACATAATTTGATAGTACGCATAGACATAATTTGCTAGTACACCCTAGACTTTATTTGCTAGTATACATAGACATAATTCGCTAGTACACCTAGACTTTATTTGCTAGTATACATAGACATAATTTGCTAGTACACATAGACATAATTTGCTAGTACACCTAGACTTTATTTGCTAGTATACATAGACAAAATTTGCTAGTACACCTAGACTTTATTTGCTAGTATACATACATAGTACACCTAGACTTTATTTGCTAGTATACATAGACATAATTCGCTAGTACACCTAGACTTTATTTGCTAGTATACATAGACATAATTTGCTAGTACGCATAGACATACTTTGCTAGTACACCTAGACTTTATTTGCTAGTATACATAGACATAATTTGCTAGTACACCACTTTATTTGCCAGTATACCTAGACTTTATTTGCTAGTACACATAGACATAATTTGCTAGTACACAGACATAATTTGCTAGTACACCACTTTATTTGCCAGTATACCTAGACTTTATTTGCTAGTACACATAGACATAATTTGCTAGTACACCCTAGACTTTATTTGCTAGTACACCTAGACTTTATTTGCTAGTACACCTAAACTTTATTTGCCAGTATACCTAGACTTTATTTGCTAGTACACCTAGACTTTATTTGCCAGTATACCTAGACTTTATTTGCTAGTACACCTAGACTTTATTTGCCAGTATACCTAGACTTTATTTGCTAGTACACCTAGACTTTATTTGCCAGTACACCTAGACTTTATTTGCTAGTACACCTAGACAATATTTGCCAGTACACATAGACATAATTTGCTAGTACACCTAGACTTTATTTGCTAGTACACATAGACATAATTTGATAGTACGCATAGACATAATTTGCTAGTACACCCTAGACTTTATTTGCTAGTATACATAGACATAATTCGCTAGTACACCTAGACTTTATTTGCTAGTATACATAGACATAATTTGCTAGTACACATAGACATAATTTGCTAGTACACCTAGACTTTATTTGCTAGTATACATAGACAAAATTTGCTAGTACACCTAGACTTTATTTGCTAGTATACATAGACATAATTTGCTAGTACACCTAGACTTTATTTGCTAGTATACATAGACATAATTTGCTAGTACACCTAGACTTTATTTGCTAGTATACATAGACATAATTTGCTAGTACACCAAGACTTTATTTGCCAGTATACCTAGACTTTATTTGCTAGTACACATAGACATAATTTGCTAGTACACAGACATAATTTGCTAGTACACCCTAGACTTTATTTGCCAGTATACCTAGACTTTATTTGCTAGTACACCTAGACTTTATTTGCCAGTATACCTAGACTTTATTTGCTTGTACACCTAGACTTTATTTGCCAGTACACCTAGACTTTATTTGCTAGTACACCTAGACTTTATTTGCCAGTATACCTAGACTTTATTTGCCAGTATACCTAGACTTTATTTGCTAGTACACCTAGACTTTATTTGCCAGTATACCTAGACTTTATTTGCTAGTACACCTAGACTTTATTTGCCAGTATACCTAGACCTAATTTGCTAGTACACCTAGACTTTATTTGCTAGTACACCTAGGCCTTATTTGCCAGTATACCTAGACTTTATTTGCTAGTACACCTAGACTTTATTTGCCAGTATACCTAGACTTTATTTGCCAGTATACCTAGACTTTATTTGCCAGTATACCTAGACTTTATTTGCCAGTACACCTAGACTTTATTTGCTAGTGCACCTAGACTTTATTTGCCAGTATACCTAGACTTTATTTGCCAGTACACCTAGACTTTATTTGCCAGTACACCTAGACTTTATTTGCCAGTACACCTAGACTTTATTTGCCAGTACACCTAGACTTTATTTGCTAGTACACCTAGACTTTATTTGCCAGTACACCTAGACTTTATTTGCCAGTATACCTAGACTTTATTTGCCAGTATACCTAGACTTTATTTGCCAGTATACCTAGACTTTATTTGCCAGTACACCTAGACTTTATTTGCTAGTACACCTAGACTTTATTTGCCAGTACACCTAGACTTTATTTGCCAGTGCACCTAGACTTTATTTGCCAGTACACCTAGACTTTATTTGCCAGTACACCTAGACTTTATTTGCCAGTACACCTAGACTTTATTTGCTAGTACACCTAGACTTTATTTGCTAGTACACCTAGACTTTATTTGCTAGTGCACCTAGACTTTATTTGCCAGTATACCTAGACTTTATTTGCCAGTATACCTAGACTTTATTTGCCAGTACACCTAGACTTTATTTGCTAGTACACCTAGACTTTATTAGCTAGTACACCTAGACTTTATTTGCTAGTACACCTAGGCCTTATTTGCCAGTATACCTAGACTTTATTTGCCAGTACACCTAGACTTTATTTGCTAGTACACCTAGACTTTATTTGCTAGTACACCTAGACTTTATTTGCTAGTGCACCTAGACTTTATTTGCCAGTATACCTAGACTTTATTTGCCAGTACACCTAGACTTTATTTGCCAGTACACCTAGACTTTATTTGCTAGTACACCTAGACTTTATTTGCTAGACTTTATTTGCTAGTACACCTAGACTTCATTTGCCAGTACACCTAGACTTTATTTGCCAGTATACCTAGACTTTATTTGCTAGTACACCTAGACTTTATTTGCTAGTACACCTAGACTTTATTTGCTAGTGCACCTAGACTTTATTTGCCAGTACACCTAGACTTTATTTGCCAGTACACCTAGACTTTATTTGCCAGTACACCTAGACTTTATTTGCCAGTACACCTAGACTTTATTTGCTAGTACACCTAGACTTTATTTGCCAGTACACCTAGACTTTATTTGCCAGTACACCTAGACTTTATTTGCCAGTACACCTAGACTTTATTTGCTAGACTTTATTTGCTAGTACACCTAGACTTCATTTGCCAGTACACCTAGACTTTATTTGCCAGTATACCTAGACTTTATTTGCTAGTACACCTATACTTTATTTGCTAGTGCACCTAGACTTTATTTGCCAGTACACCTAGACTTTATTTGCCAGTACACCTAGACTTTATTAGCTAGCACATTCAGGCTTCATTTGCTTTGTGCTTACAAACTCTTGAGTTTTCCCTCAATACTTAAATTTCATTTATGTCTTCTCACCAAAACCTGTTCTTAAGCTGTGAAAAACCGTGACAGAATAATGGTTTTGTGAAACAATTTTTAGGAACTTTTCAAAATATTGAAGTGTTTACAAAAATTCTTTGTAAATATGTTTTCTTAGAAGCTACTCAAACTATGAATACATGCTGGAATATCCTTGTGAATTAAAAAACAAATATTAAAGTGCGTCAGTGAAATGCAACATTCACTTGGAACAAAAGCTGAAGATTGTTTTCATATCTAACACGAAGACCAAGTATCACGATAATATCTGACCTTTGTGTTGACCTCAGGAATCTTTTTCGTGACCATGTTTCTGAAGTGGGTTAGTTTACTCAGTGTCAATTTTATATCAGAGTTTTTACCAGTATAACTCTGGCTAAAGTATCACAATGTAAATAAGTAGATAGTAAAACTTTACTCAGCTATGACCGGTAATGATATTTAAATATCACAAAGAGGGCTTTTAACTTGTACAGGATGTACACACAAGTCTTTCACAGTCATAGCCACATCAATTCATTCAATAGAACATAGGTGAAATTCCAAGGATACGATACTTAGTGTAACAGACACTAAACCATCTACTACTAAAGTGTCTGGTCATCATAGGTTCTTATATCTAACAAGAAGTTCACAAATAGTACAAACTTTTTTTTTTTTTAAAAAGTAGATAAATATACATGTACATGTTCTGATAAACATTTTTCTGTGTACATATATAAGCACCTGTGTAACTATATTTAAACACCTGTGTTCATATGTACCCTGAAATCCTTATCACAAACACACACAGGTATATAAGTATGTCACAAGTTTCTGAGTATCTCACCTGGCTCACTGCCACTAATGGTCTCCTGTCTAACCTGGATCCTCGTCATAAAGCTGTTCAATGGTTTGATCACTTCCTGCTACATGAATACCTGAGTGAGGTTTGAACCTAGATTGAGTATATATATGTTTATATAGATTTCTTAAACTGTTTCTGAGTTCTGGAAGTCTTACTTAGGACTCAAAAACATTTTCCAAAAGTATTTCTGTCCTGGGAGTCTTGACTCAGGACTCAAAACACTTCCTTATTCCATTTCTGTCCTGGGAGTCTTGACTCAGGACTCAAAACACTTCCTTATTCCATTTCTGTCCTGGGAGTCTTGACTCAGGACTCAAAACACTTTCTCATTGCATTTCTGTCCTGAGAGTCTTGACTCAGAACTTGAAACACTTTCTCATTGCATTTCTGTCCTGGGAGTCTTGACTCAGGACTCAAAACACTTTCTCATTGCATTTCTGTCCTGGGAGTCTTGACTCAGGACTCAAAACACTTTCTCATTGCATTTCTGTCCTGGGAGTCTTGACTCAGGACTCAAAACACTTTCTCATTGCATTTCTGTCCTGGGAGTCTTGACTCAGAACTTGAAACACTTCCTTATTCCATTTCTGCCCTAAGAATCTTGACTCAGAAATCAAAACACTCTTTCATTCCATTTCTGCCTTGGGAATCTTGCTTCAGGACACCTGATCACATTGCTTCTGCTCTAGGAGTCTTACTCAGAGAAGTTTACATGTCCAAAGTTTGTTAATACCAATTTAACCACAGAGGACTTCTTCTTTACTCAACATTTTTTAAACATATATAAAATTTTTACTCACATTAAAGCAACTTTCCATTAGAGACAATCCAAGAACTATGGATTACTCTAACCATTGAAGTTTGACATGCATGCTTCTGTTAGGGGTCAGGAAGTTCTTTCTCTCTCTCTCTCTCTATATATATATATATCTGAGTGGTAGATTTATATATAGAGGTGTAATAGTCATAACAAAACATATTCCCAAAGGCAGCATTATATAGTACTATAGTTCTCAAAAAAAAAAAAAAGGAGGGGAAAGGGCGGTGGGGGAGGGGGGGGGGGACTCGTTGCCATGGGTAACGTCTGATCAAGATTTCTGACAGCAGCCAATTCAACACTAAAAACAAAGTACTCCAACTTATTCTTTGAAACATCAGGAAGCATAATTCTATGAAAAATAGCAACATAATAGAACGAAATCAGAGTCAACTTGTTAGATAACAATACGAAGTATAAGCAATTTGAGCTATAAATGTGTACCTACCTTTGTTCTTAACACAGTGGTCAAAAGGTTTAGGTAGACCTCATGACAGATACAAAGGACATAAATCCACAAACAGTTCTGACACGGAACACAAGAAACTTCCTCCCACAGTAGTTTTCTTCTTTATCAACATCTCTTTTCATAAAAAAGTTAAACATCTGGTCATTTATAAAAACAACCTTTTCACATAGTGTTCCATAGAGTGTGTACAAAAAGGAATATTGGAGAAGGTACCTTCAAACATACACAAAACTAAGGGATATATTCAACATCCCAAACTTCCTCCTGTTCCAGATAAGAGGGCACTTTTCAATTAATTGATAAAATACCAGACCCTCTCAGTAACGCAGTTTGTTAACATGCGTGTAAGCCATGCAGTTTCGTGTAACACAAACACAAAACATTCCCAATGAAATCTGGGGCCCTGGTATCACACAGAAAATTACACTATGTAACTCCACCATATTGTAGACATTCCCTAGTCATCCTACATCTACAGTGCTTGTAATGCAGTACAATACCAAAATCAAATGTCGTTATTTTTCCAGCATCAATGAACATCTGAGTGGGTTTTCATCCTCCTTGATACAGTTTTCATCTTAAGTAGCATCGAGAGTTCACAGAAAGATTCTAACATACCCTGTTGATTTAGTTTGAAATAGTTTAAAGCCTTTGATAGATATTCTGTTCTAAAAGGACTTTAGAAATGATCTATGGACATTGCTTTGATAGTTTTCAAACACAGTGGATGCAGAAGTGAGGAATATATAGAGCCCCTAGAAACATATTTTCTTCAAGTATACTAGATCCTGCATAATGTTCAGTTAGATAGTCACCAGATAGAACCTTAGCTTTATGAAGATGTTAACTTCAAACAAACAATTCTACATTCTGAACTATATACATGTATTTTGTTTCCTCAATAACAACAACATGACTATCTATAGAATCTTCTTTAAGTTAGTCATATGATCAATCTTGCTGTTATATCTAAGTGAACACTTAGTGGGGGAGGGAACTGAAAAAAAAACAACATTCATCAATGTCCATTAAAGACAAATGTATAAATGTATACGGGTATCAAACTTTGAAAAAATCTATAAATAGTATGTGACCTTGACCCCTGACCACACAACTTCCCACCTTCCCTTCCAAACCACTCCCAATAAATAGGCACCTGTGGCAGAATTATTTCCACACATTCATCGTACAACACATTCAAAAAGAACCAAGCAAAATCGTACTGCCATAGATTTCTTCTCTTTTTTTTTTTTGGAAAACACATGTTTTATATTTACAACACAAAACAGTTTCTCCTCACTGTCAGTGACATCCTCCAAATCTGACTCATGTCTATCATTCAGAAGTACTTCAGTGCTTTATAATAAACATTTACATTGTTTTTCTGTAGGAGCTAATGATTTAACGAGTGTGATGTAGTCCCATCCCAGTACTCTGGTTGTGTGTTTCAAACTGAGGTCCTAACAGCAGCCAACAGTACACCTGGTTTAGTTTTCAGCAATACTGTTCTACTCTCTATGCATGCTATATGTATAGTTGTTACTAATTGGGCATGTGGCTGTGAAAATTTACAGGATATCATATGTGTCCTTACATCTGGTTTTAATCCTCAAACAAATCATAAGAATTACTTGAAACAATTCTAATAAAAATTTCAAAAATAATTTTTAGACCTTAATTCTAACTTTTTAGATCAAATTGAATTCCTATGCAATGTTTTTCCCTCAAAAGATATTATCGACCGTAATTGAAAAGAGCAAAACAAAAATTTTAAATTCATGAAAATCTGTCTAGCACTGGCTTACTGGACGACCAGGGTAGTCATCAATGAGGTAAATTTCTTCTCTTTTCTGTCTTGTTTTCTATAATTGTGTTAATTAGCAGAAATATAACACTACAGAGCCAGGTTTTTTTTCCCCCCGGGAGTAACACATTGATAAACGGCCTTTACCATAATACATATGTTACAATAACAGAGCTCAGGTGGTCATAGTTCCAGGGAAGACACTTTGTGAAGATTTTCTTAAATATCTTGGCCAACACCCTTCATTACTAGCTGCGTAAGATGACTATTGATGAACAGAAATAAGAGAAATGGCAGGAAAATATATATTGTATTCCCTGAAAATAGGTCAAACGAGACCACTCTAAAAGATGAGAAAGAAAGAAAGAATTGTAATGATAGACATTTGAATAATTTATATTGAAATATCTATAATCCAGCAATATCTAAATGCTTTAACAGAACAAATATGTTTTCCACCATTCTGAGTATTTTTATATAACTATACCACATTAGTACACAAGCCCTCAGCACTTGTCCCAGATATATGTCAGATCGTGGTAAACTGAGCATACTTCCTGTCTAATAAGATAACCCACAGTGGAATACTCATCATTATATTTTCTCCCAACCCCTCCTTCCTGTTCCATTTTCGTTTTTTCCATGAAAAACAATGATATTTAATGTTCTGAATCTCAAGTGCATTCAACTAAAAGAAAATCCTGCTTAAATGTGAACAATTTATATGGAGCATTGCGGTACTAAAATCTCTTTCATCTTAAATAAGATTCATTGCTCTTCACAGGAAATCATTAATGATGTAAAAAAGGAAATAATTTTGATATAAATAATATAATCTAATGCCCTTGTAAGGTTGTACATTTCTGAAGAGTGCTTCCTGATTCAACTGATTTGAATCATTTAATCACATGTTTAGTTAAAACCGATACTTATCTCTCTCCAGATTAATAAATATCTGTAAACGGTGACAATGCTAATGTTGAGCTTAAGCAGGAAGCCAAGATCATATTAAAAACACATCAGCTTGTTATATGTGCAGGTAAGGGGCAAATAAGGAGAGATCCTAGTTTTTCACCAAGAGATGTTTTTGAATAATGAAATGATGACCTAGCACGACAATTGAGTTAAATGGAGATTTGATGGGAATGAATTCTTAACACCTATTACTGATGGTCTAGTAAGCATCTGCCTTATATCTCCTACAAAGTACAGGGGTCAAGTGTCATCCCAGGCAAAAGGTCAAGTGAGGTCATTCAAAGCTTCCAAGAAGATTTAAAGTCATTCTAGGTAGCCTAAATGTTTGATTTCTATATGTTAGACTCTGTCCAAGAAACCATCTTCCAATTTGATATCAATGAAAACTAAGTTGTAATACCATTACCTCCATCTTTGAAACAAAATAATTTTATTTTGGCTTCTGAATGTGGCAAAGTCTATGGCAACTGAATGTTTTCAAAAGAATTTTGAAATTTTCTACTATGTTAGAAAGAAATGAATCTATACAGAAAACAAGAAAACATATTTTTTCTTCATATACACATATTTATATAGAAGTGATGATCAACAAGATGACTTTTAAATTCATTGATTAATGCTAATATCTCCAGTGAAGGGAACCCCAGCAGTAATTTTGAACAGAAATTGATCTACAGACATGAATCAATACCAAAACAAGCACTTGGATCCATATTTTGTAGACCAAAATGTTGAAAAAAAATTACATGGCAATTATTCAAAGATTTCTATAAAACCCTTCATTTATCTTAAAATCTATTTTGTTTGCATTTTTCCAAAATTTATTCCGAGTCGTTAAGTTCTTTGTTGAATATCTTTTTTTTTTGTGTACTCAGACTTTACAATTAACTTGAGGTTTTTTAATGTAAAACCAATTTTCATGATGTAATACTTACCATAACTTTAGTATGCAAATACAGTACCTACACCCATCTTTGTATCCCAACAACAAAAGATTCAAAAGAAAAACAATCCCGCCCTCCCTACGATCCATGAGCCATCACGGCAGGAACGCAGAGTGATCTCCCTTCCTCTAATAACCTTTATGGCGTAAACCCCACAGAGGGGCAGCCAGGCAGATAAGGAAGAGGGGAGGATAGGGTGGGACTCCATAAAGTTATGGTAAGTATTACATCATGAAAATTGGTTTTACATTAAAAAACCTCAATTTCATTTCAGTAATAATTACCATAACTTTAGTATGCGAATTCGTCTTACCGTAGTGGTGACTAGAAGCCAGGCAGCCCCTTCAGCACAACCAAAGTAGTAGGGAGGGAGAACAGAGTGCTAAAGTGAAGGAAGGGACCTCTCTGTGAAAGAGCAGGTGTACCCACATGCCGCCGTACGGAAAGACATGGCCCGGGGCTAACGAGGAGGCCCAGCCACTGACTATGCCACCACCAAAGGTCCCAATGATACAGGCCTTCTGAGTGGGAAGCTAGGGATCACAGATAAAAATCTGTTAAGGTATCCCTGCCCTGCCAGAATACTGCAGACATGACCTCCTGAAAGGAGGACTCATTGAGAGAAGGGCCCAGGATGAAGCAAGGGCCCTGACCTCGTGAGACCGCGCTTTCACTCTCGCCCGAGCCAGATCATCAAAATGCTCGTAAGCATACTAAATCACCTGGCAAACCCACCTGGAAACCGACTGGGAGGAGATATCTCGTTGCCCCTGTTTAATGGGCAAAACAGACGGGATCGAGAGCCCCGCCCCCCCCTGGTTTTATCAAGATAAAACCTAAGAGCCCGACAAGGACAAAGCAACCTATCTCGCTCCTCCGAGCTAGTCACAGTCAGGATCCTGATGGGATCGTGCGAGAACCCCGGAACCTGATTCTTCGCTAAAAACAACTCTATTCATAGCAAAGCCTCTGATTAGGGCAGAAAGAGAGGAGGACTAACCGATCTCCTTCCTGCCATAACAAGCAAGAACTCTGGCAATAGCTGTACGATAGCCAGCAATAGTGCCAGGTGGCAGATAGCGGTACCTAAACAGAGAGATTAGGAATTCCGCAATCAAATGCAGAGGCTTCGAATGAATAAGCTTCCTTGCCGACACACCAATCACAGAAGATCATCCAACGTGACTGGTAGACGGCAGAAGAGGAAGCCCTGATTGATTGCTCAATGCAATCGGACACCTCTTGAGAAAAGCCTGCCTTGGCGTGGCTTCCAGAGATAGCCTCAGCGCGTGAAGGTGGAGGATCTCTGGTCAAGAGTGTGTCGTTCTGGGCCAAGGCTGGCGAAGGAGATTCGGTCTGGTGGGGAGAGCCAAGGGCTCCTCCACCAGAAACGACAAGAGCTCCTGAAACCAAGCTTGCCTCGGCCACAGAGGGGCTCTCAGAAGTAAGGAGCAGTGATGCTCCCAGAACTTCTGTAGAACCCTGCCCACCAGGTTGAAGGGAGGGAATGCATATGCATACGTCCCTTCCTATTCCAGAGAAAGGGCGTCCACAGCCCACGCCTTACGGTCTGGGACCGGGGAGACGAAGGTTAGCAGCTGGTTGTTCAGGGAAGTGGCAAACAGGTTTATAATAGGTCTGTCCCACGCCTGACAATTCCCCTTGAAAATCAAGGGACACAGCTGCCATTCCGTCAACACCGGCTGGTGGCGCCTGGAGAGTGGCCACCAACACACTCAGCCTGCCAGAAAGATGCTTGACCGCTATGGTCAACTGCATGTCCTGGCAGAGAAGATGGATGTGGATGGAGAGGGCACACAGGACATGAGACCTGGTGGCCCCTGTCTCTCCAGATACGCGACAACTGTTGTCGGTAGCCACACTTTGGACTGCAGGATACCCCTAAAGGACTGCAGAGCCAAATGAACAGTCTCATCTCGAGTACAATGATGTGCTCCGAGAGTTATTCGCCAGACCACTCCCCCATCGAGGTAAGCTCACATTCCTGTCATGAACGCGTCCATGAACAGGATCATAGAGGGGATAGGCTTGGTCAGAGGTACCCCGTGGAAAACGTTCTCCTGAATGGTCCACCAGCAAGAGAACTCCCTGACCGACTGGGTAAGCGGGATCCAGGCCTCCTGGATGACGGAACCCAGTCAGACAGGAGGAACATCTGGAGAGGTCCGATGTGAATCCTCCCTAGGGGGACCACATATGCCAAGGAGTTGAGATACCCCAGAAAACTGAGGAACCAATGTACCTGGACAAGCGACCAAGTGATGAAAGTCAGAGCCAGAGCCCTGACCTTCTCAAACTTCTCCAGAGGTGGAAGGGCTAAGCCCCGAACCATCAAACCTCCGCCCTGAGAATCCGGGAGATGTTGGCCCGGAGGACCCGCATCCCAGAAAGCACATGCTGAGCCTCAGCTTCAGCAGTCTCAGGGCCATCTTCCCCTTGTGAACCCTCTTGGCCCAGGAGAAAGATGAATGACATCGTCTTCCTCTGCCGAGCCCGCACCCTCGATGTCCATCTCCTCCTCAATAGAGACCGAAGTCCCCTTGGGAGGAACAGGGGCCGCCAGAGGAGCCATCTCCGCAGAGGGGAACTCCTCTTTATGGCATTTGGACGCAGCGCGACCAACAGCTGTAGCTGTAGGCTTGGGTCGGAGACCCGAAGCCGACCCCTGGGAACAGGAGACCGACGGGTCCGCGCTGGAGGCGGAAGTCCTTAAGGTCTGGCAAACCTTTATAGGACCGGCCAACAAGGCCCCCGAAGTAGCAGAACATTGGGGGATTCCGCACTGCTATAACATCTCCTAGAGGAGAGACCAACCCCTATGGGTTCCACGAGTGAAGACCCATGGGGTAAAAACCCAAACCCCTGAGGGAATGGGAACGGTCCAGCGGGCCGGGAGTGACCCCAGAACTGGCCAAGATGGCCTGCCTGAGTCTGGGGCTGGACATCCTGTCCAAAGGACCAGGATGAACCGCCACTCCCACCAGGTGGAAACCCAGACATGTACAGGCTAAGCCCGTAACTGCTGAGTAACTGTTGGTACCCAAAACCATCCGCAGGTTGGCCTGGGCGACCCAGGAATAAGTGCCCGCAGGCACCCCTACTCCCTGAGCCCGGGGGAAAGGGAGACCGGAAACCGGACTCCTGGCCTGAAGCCCCAAACCCTTGGAGGAAAACCCCCTGGGAAACCCTGCACTGGGAAATCTGGATTGGGACGGAAGTCCCAGAGCCAGAAGCCTGTGAGGGTGGGAAAACAGACCCCGCGCTGACACCAG